>NW_023339804.1:0-2872 GCF_004916995.1 Morone saxatilis
AGGCAATACATTCATTTTGACGGTATTGATCCTTCCACTCAGGGAAAGAGACAACAAATCCCAACGTCTAATATCCTGTTTCAGATCATCTAAGGGGCAGAAAGTTAGACTTATATAGGTCTTTGAAATTATGTGTAACCCAGATTCCCAGATATTTGAACTTTTTTGCGTTTATTTCAAAAGGGGTTGAAATAAAAGAGATGCTTTCTGCAGATATGTTGACTGGCACTAATTCACTTTTTTGAAGATTTATTTTATAACCTGATATTTTGCCAAAACCTTTCAATGTGCCCAGCAGGTTAGGGAGGCTTGACAAAGGATCTGAAATATACAGCAACAAACCATCTGCATAAAGCGATACTTTACACTCTAATCCCCCTCTGGCAATTCCCTTAATATTAATATCCTGTCGAATAGCTAATGCTAACGGTTCTATTATTGCAATAGCAAATAAGAGCGGGGACATTAAGCAGCCTTGTCTAGTGCCTCTTTGCAATTTAAAGTGGGGAGAGAGGTTATTATTGGTACGTACTGCCGCCATTGGAGAGAAGTAGAGAACTTTAATCCAGGACACAGATTTTGGACCGAAGCCAAATTTCCCAAGAGTGTAAAAAAGGTAGTCCCACTCCACTCTATCAAAAGCTTTCTCAGCATCAAGAGATAGTAAAATCTCTGGAGTGTCGGATGGAGAGGGACTATAAAGGATATTAAGAAGGCATCTAATATTAAAAAATTAATATCGGTCTTTCATGAAGCCTGTCTGGTCAGGTGAAATAATTGAAGGAAGAGCTACCTCAAGACGTTGAGCCAAGAGCTTCACAAGAAGCTTTACATCTGTATTTAAAAGGGAAATGGACGATATGAACTACAGTGGAGAGGATTTTTATCTTTCTTTAAAATAAGGGAAATGGTTGCCTCGCGCATTGTTGGAGGGAGTGAATTTGAAGAGAGTGACTCCTTGAAGACAGATATAAGGAGAGGGGCAAGCGCTACTGAAAATGTCTTAAAAAACTCTGATTGGTAGCCATCAGGCCCCGGAGATTTGCCCCTTTGCATCTTCCTAATTGACTCTGTGACCTCTTCAACGGAAATATCATCCTCTAACACAGTGGCTAGCTCTGGATCTATTCTGGGAACATCGAGACGTAACAATGACGTATGAAAAACGTATCTAATGCAGATTCATTTTCTGGCGATTCAGAGGTGTAGAGGCAGGAATAGTAGCGAAAAAAGCAAGAATTTATTTCCAAATGATCTGTATGTCTTGTATGTCTAAGAGATAATCTGTCCCCTTAAGTATGCCTTCAGCGATTCCCACACCATGGAGAATGACATTCCTGGTGTCTGATTGTGGGCGAGAAAGAATTTAATTTCTGCATTAATAAAATTTACAAAAGTATCTTCTGAGAGGAGTTAAGTCTCCACGGACGATAGCCGGAATTTGCACTGGGAATGCGCAACTTCATATTCAAGGGAGCATGGTCAGAAATAACTATAGACTGATATTCACAAGCAACTACCATTAGAAGGAGTTTCTTATCAATAAAGAAATAATCTATCCGTGAGAACGTTTTATGGACTGGGGAAAAAAAGGAATAACCCCTAGATGTAGGGTTGAGGAAACGCCAGACATCGGCTATACCATGACCTGGAGAAAGAGTTGGATTGTTCGTGCCAACTTTGATTCGGATGAAGTTTTAGAGGAGCTACGGTCTAACTTTTGGAAAGTACACCATTATGTATTCCCGCCTAGAATTAGGTGATGTGAATCCATGTTAGGGATTCGAGAGAAGGTGTTGATAAAAAAGGTATGGTCATCCCAATTAGGGGCATAAATGTTAGCTAAAATAACTGGGAATCTGTAAAGTCTACCCACTACTATAATATGTCGCCCCAGTATTGGTCTGATACTGTGCCAGACATTACAAAAGGAATATTCTTACTAATTAGGATTGCTGCTCCCCTTGCTTTAGAACCAAAATTGGAGTGATATGATTGTCCTATCCATCCACCACTCAATCCATGTTGGTCAGTAGTGCGGAGATGAGTCTCCTGGAGGAATGCAATGTCAGCTTTAAGATGACTAAGATGTGTTAATACCCTCCTGCGTTTTACAGGATGGTTCAAAGACTTCACATTCCAGCTTACAAAGTTAACTATGCACCCTGAGATCCTTCCTAAATTACTTATATTAGCCATTAGGAGTCGTGAAGGACAATATTCTATAAATACACCCCAAAACATCAACAAGACGTAGTTTAAAACATGGAAGACAGTCAAAAATACAATCAAAAAACCTAGGTCTGGTAGGTTCCCAACCCCTGCCGCCTAACTGAACATGGCGGCTGCAATACCCTTCATAGACACAAACACACATTAAGTAATGGTAATGGGGAACAACTTAGTATCAAGTAGGCTGGCTCCCGCCCAACCTCGTATTCAGTAATGGAACCAAAAAGCGCAACAAGTCTTTAGCAACTTTTAACGTCCGTGGAGCAATATCTCATGTAATAAAATAGAAAGTAAAATTAAATATAAAAATAATATTAATCATAAATAAATAAACCTATGCCTCTAGGCATGTACCTATGTTCATATATCTGAACAAAAATATCTATAGGTACCACTTAACTGAGGGTTCGTCTGTACTAAAACAAAATCGGGTGTGAGTGCCACGGCACGTAGCGTATTGGAAAATGATTTTGCAGACTCACTCCTCTTTAAGCATTCGATGTGGGATTACATGCATAGGCACACATATATACACAAATAAAAATTAACATTGTTAACAAAAATGTGTACTCACCCTATAGTATAAGAGAGCAATGGTGTAATAGCATGTCATTTTATAATTTGCAAGTAAAAAAAAGTA
>NW_023339804.1:2884-3573 GCF_004916995.1 Morone saxatilis
TATCAAACCTTCCACCTCATAGTATCCGTCCAAAAAAAAGGAGGTGAGAACAAAACCGAAAACAGTGTCCTCACTTCACAACTTCCGCTGGTGAGATAATTGACTTAATGTAGGCCATTGTCTTCTCCGGGTCCAGAAAGTATTTCTTATCTTTGTTGTAGGTGATGCGGAGTCGAGCTGGGGAAATAATCCCATAGTGGATCTCTTGTCGACCTCGGAGTAGGTTCCTGACGTTGTTGAATGCAGCCCGGGCCTTTACCCGGGTTTTTCCATCGGGCTTTCTCGGGTGCAAGGCCTCTGTGAGAATGATCAACCAGAATGTCCCTATCCAGATGCAGAACTTCCTTCAGTAGCAGACTGAAGCAGTGGAGCTAGAGTCAGGCTCCTCCGCAACTCCCACGATACGAATATTGCACCTTCTCATCTGCCCCATGTCCTCAGTCTTCTCCCTCATATTAGCCAGCTCCATTTTAAGTTCAACGACCGTCGCCTGTAGCGCGGTAACCTCACCCGAACATGTTGATAAACCTCCTTCCATGTCGCTGATGGCGGCCTTCATATTGTCCATGTCGGACCGGATGGCTGCAGTGCTGTTAGCGATTTCAGACTCAACTTTTTTCAGTTCGTTCTTAAGAAAGTCAAAGTCATCAGTGAGTGTGTTACTGGCACCAGACCTAGGGGAAATCTGG
>NW_023339805.1:0-4103 GCF_004916995.1 Morone saxatilis
TTTTAAATCATTTAGTTCAATTTTCAATATATTCGTATTTATGTCATATCCATATTCCTTGAATGTTAGTGATTTCTTTTACTATCATATTTTCATTCGATTTTTCCACTATCTTTAAAATTACCCGCACAGACAGAGTGACAAGTTACCAGTTTTTATTTATTATGATTTATGTTAACTAAATTGTAGTTTAGTGAGTAATTTAGCATAGATAATGATAATGTTTTAGACACAAATGACAACATTACAAAACATGAATATTCTGCTTTTTTGTAACAGTAAATGAAGTATTTTTGTATATTGGTGTTGTTCTAGGAGCGATTGTGGTTTGGAGTTTTGTTGGGTATGCTAGTAGCCAAATTTAAAATATTATTCATCTGTGGAGTAAATTTTTTTAACCTTACGAGGCCGTAATTCGATAATTAATTTCTTCTAAGCTTTTTAAACGAATTGGGTTATCAATAGCTTAACAGACTAGGCAGTCTTCTACTCTTTCAAAGAGTGTGTGTGTGTTTGAACCGTCAAGCAGTTTGTTTTATGCAGATTTCAGTCTTACTTTGTATTTGTTCAGATATGATGGAGTGGACTTAGGAGTCTTTTCTTCCTTCTTGTTGCTGGTACTGTTGGCTGCTGTTCGAATCAAAAGGTCCTATTGAAACAGTTGTCCCGATACCTTAGTAGGAAAGCTCTCTTCAAAGTAGGCTCAGCTTGCGGCGTTTGCGGCTATTTGATTGCGTTTTGGGGGCATTTTATAGGATGGTCTTGGAGTATAATTTAATTTGTTCGCGGCTGGACATTTATTTATTCAGTTATTCCTTGAGTCATTGTTAACCACTGCGATGTCTTTTTCTGACTTATGATTTATTTAATGTTTTAATTAAAGAAGCTCTTAGAGTGGTTGGTTTTCATTCAGCTTGTGATTTGTGATATCTTTCTTTTCTAGAATAATCTGTAGTGTTTACCGAAACTCTGGCTGGCTTAATTCCTCCGTCGTGCTACTTAAATTTCCAGTTAACTATATCATTAATATTTTCTACTTTCTGTTGAATAAGAACATATGTATTATATTTAAACTACAATATTATAAATAGTAATTAAATTTGTTCGTGTCTTGAGCTTTCAAATAAAAGTAATTTTTTTTGGATTAGTATCTTCAGTCAACTGGCAAGTTATTTACTTTGAGTGAATTATAATTCAACACGTTGTTCGCAACACTGAAGTTATTCAAAGTGAAAGTACGAAAATTACAATAGAACGAGAAGTATTTATAACGATATGGATCTAAAGAAGGGAGTTAAGGGGAAGAAAAAAATATGGGTAGAAGGACCGGAGTTTCGCTCCTTTTTATCTCTTAGTTTGAAGGCTGTGAACTGGAGAGGAGTCATCGCGTCCACCTTGATTGATCCTCCAAAGTGGTGAATTGCTCTTCACGTAACTTTATTAACTAATTCTTTATCATCACTTGTTTAATAGTTTCACGATCATGATTCACGTTCACACGAAGTCCGCACCTTTATAGGCTTATTATTACATATCGTTTCCAGCTTATTGTTCTAACATAACGAATATTGACCTAAAATCACTTTATATAAATCGTAAAGTTAGCAATTGTTTTTCTAGTTTAAAAATATCTAACAAACATTTGCATTATGGACATTGTTGCGAGCACTTTGATTGATTGTTATCGATATTTTAATTTCCTCCGGATCATTCCAGTAGCTAAACAACGGAGGTGGTGCCCCATTTACAAGTGTATTATTAATCACCAGTGATTAATTACCTTTATTATTAAGTAGTATAACCCCTTGCAATGGTATTCTGAAAATTATATGGTTTAGTACATTGAATATTTAAGGCAAATACATGCACACATACCAATAACGGGTGAAGATTGATAAATGTGGCTATTACTATAATAAAAGAGAACCAGATGTGGTACTAAATGAAAAGTTGTTTGGGAGCCGAAAGAGCCATCTCTTAGTGTTGAGCTTAGCCAAATGATCTGGCTTACTGAAACGTGAGTTTGCAGGTTGGTATCTTTATCTACCTAAATTCTCAGCTCAATGACTTATTGTTCATGAATGAGTGTTCTCAGTTCACTTAGCAAGCTGAACAGAACATTCAGTCGTCTTTCACTTCAGTGATTGGGACACACAGTTGAAGCTCCATTCATAGTGATTCAGTATTCTGAAAAGAACTGATGTGCCCATCACCAACATGCATATAGGGCCACATAGAGCCACACACTTACATAGTCTGTCTCTTTGTTATTTTCAGCCTCCTCATCATCATTCTCATCACTGCTCTCATCTGGATTTAACAGAAAAAACAGCGCAGTCAATGTCAGTGTCCTGTATGTGTGTGTCTGTTCAGTAAAGTGAACACTGTAAAATCAACAGTGTACAAACGTAGATACAATAGCATATTGTTTTAAATAAAAGGTGATTTTAAACTGTCAAAAAGAATCTTAAGACAAAAACAGGGAATTAGACTAAGACTAAGGAAGCCTTGAAAATGTAAGCCACTCAGTCATACGATATACACTGGGAATATGGACACTACATCCAAATACATTTAACAATACATTAAAAATAGGAATGCTCCATCAAACAACAAAAGAAGCTGCAATGCACTCCATCAAATATTATTAGGTTTTCCATCACGAAACCTAGTTTTATCAATATTGGTTCCAATGTGTCAGGCAGCCTATCTGTTATTGCTTAAAAGTGTCTTTTCTTTATATATTACAAATTCACAGATTCAAGGCTGTAACTGCTATCAAAGGGTGCTTCTGCTACAATACCTGGAGTCACATCGATATCAGGGACAGTATGAGGTCTTCCAGGTAGGGGGAAGGTGTATGCAGACTGATCTGATGTCAGTGGTAGAGGAGTTTTAGGAAGGCACTTCCTCATCAGCTGCACAGAGGGCTTCACCAGAGACTCCAGAGCTTTACTCAACATACATGTCTGCCCAGAAACAAGCAGATAACATTTAAACAACATCATCAGTTAAAGATGTAACACAGGCTGTTAAGGTTCCTGCAGGGGAGTAGAACACAAATTATGTAAATCAAAAGGCTTTTTCCCATTAATGGACAGAGTTTGTTCTGAATTACAAACATGCTAATTTTGATTCTGATTCAATGCTCTGTCTGCTCAGTCTCACACTTGATCAGTAACAATAAAAACATTTCTTTCTGACCATTAAGGCTAGATTTATCAATTTTTAAGTTGTTGCAAATAATTAACCCATGGTTATAGGTTATATTTAGAGGTAAGACTTGTGTATAGTAAAGAACAGAATAAAAGAACAGTGATGGCACAATTCAATTCCAAAGAAATTGAGTTCAAAGTTAGCAGAAAAGTATGATGCTGTAGGTATCACTTGTGAACGTGCAGGGCTCCAGGCCTAAGCGTCCTTAATCGACAAACTTGCCAGAAATAGCAAACACAGGACTGAAGGAGACTGCTGTCATTGTCCCAATAAACCAAAGTTAAGTTACGTAAGGTAGCTTACAGTCTTTTCCAAAAAGATAACCAAGTAGTTCTTATGCCTAAACTTTTTAGTTTGACCGTGTTTAATAATTAAATTAATATCTTTTACCAAAAATGACCATATCAGTAGCTTAGGATTTAAATATTTTGATCTCAACATAGAGAGGTTGGTATCCTTCACGTTTGTGGAATATTTAATAAACCAGCATGTATATTTTAAAGCATTTATCGAAAATCATAATAAAGCAAAAAACAAAACACACAATATGCTAAGTTTTTTCTGAGTTATTTATTTTTAGGGACCGAGCCAGCGACCACTGGAGGTCCCTATTGTATTTGCTTCGTTTCTTTTTCTTACTTATTCTTATTATTAGGGACCGAGCCAGCGACCGCTGGAGGTCCCTATTGTATTTGCTCGATTTCTTATCTATTATTTTTAGCAACTTTGATTGCGTTTTTGCCCCCCTGAACATATACGAAAACTCAATTTTATTTGGCAAAGTTGTCAGGTCTGGTGAAAAATTTGATATTCTATGCGTCGCTTTCGGGTCGGCCACTAGGTGGCGCTACTATTGAGAAAAGTATTTTGACTTTTTGGTTACTTAA
>NW_023339806.1:0-1639 GCF_004916995.1 Morone saxatilis
CTAATACTGTTTATCTCCCACAGGCCTGGGTCCCTCTTAACTTTTGCGTGAAAGATGCCACTCAGTTCCTGTGAAATTGTACCCCAAAATCTTTTTATCGATTTACATTGCCAGAAGTAATGATAATATGTTCCAGTCTCTCTATGACGGTCCATCTTATTTAGTATGTAAGGAGTTATATGTAGACGGTGTAATATTTTATACTGTGTCTCTCTCAACCTATTACATGTATTACGTGTCGAGATCTTTCTCCCACTTCTGTGCAATGCTTGTAATATCAGCTGGACTAAGAGAGTATAGCAGTGCATAGAAGGAAGAGATAAAACGGGTGATGCCTCTCCGGGAAATAAGGAACCTCTCTGTACATGACTGGATCAGGAGGGGGTAAGGTCTTAGATCCAACAAAGTGCCTGACCTGGAGAAAACCATAATGGTGTTCTTTAGTGATACTGAATTTGGACTGCAGTTGTTGGAAAGTCATTAATATCCTATCGTGGTACAAATCTCTAATCAAATGCACCCCATTGCCATGCCACATGTCAAAAATATTGGGAAGGAGACTTGGGGGGAAATCCAGGTTCCTCGTAATAGGGGTTAAGAATGAGGCATAACTTCCTCTGTCTAAGTATTTACTGCCACACTCTAATTGTGTTGTATATAATCGGGTTATTCTTGATATCCCTGTGTAGCTTTTTCTTATCACTCATGACCAAGCTTGGACTCAAGATGAGCATGTAACCATTCCCATAGGAAGCGAGCGTGGAATGCCCAGTTGTAAAGAATTATGTTCAGCAGGCCCAAGCCTCCCCTGTCGGAGGGCAGCTGTAGTGTTTTCATTTTCTGAAACTTTTATCCCAAGGTAGGTGAAGCCTGTGGGAGACAGTTTGAAGGGACAGTTGGTAGGTAAAGACGGATCAGCCGGACTACCCAATGGCATGGCCTCTGATTTGCCATAGTTGATCTGATAGCCTGTGAAGGAGCTGAACTCCTGAATAATAGAGATAATAGTTGGTATTGATATGTCAGGTTTTGTCAGAAACAACAGGACGTCATCAGCATAAAGTGCTATTTTATGAACTGTTCCTCCTATTGTCATCCCATGCACGTCTTTGTGTTGCCTAATTACCTCGGCCAGGGGCTCAAGTGCCAGTGCAAAGAGCAGCGGAGACGTTCCCCTACACAGTGGGAAAGGCGATGACTGTGTGCCATTAGTTACAACGCAGGCCTGTGGAGAGTTGTAGAGTTTTGTAATCCATTTGAAAAATTCCCCTCCCAGCCCAAACCTCTCCAGTGCATCAAATAAATATTCCCACTCTACCCTATCGAACGCCTTTTCTGCGTCTAAAGATACAGCAAGTCCTCTATAATTTGTCTGACTTGAGTACTGTATCACGTTCAATAGTCTCCTCACATTTGTGAGGGAGAGCCTGTTCCGTATAAATCCAGGCTGGTCTGGATTTATTAAAGACGGCAGGAACCTTTCCAGTCTTGTTGCGAGCAGTTTTGATAGCAATTTACAATCCACACCAATAAGGCTAATGGGCCTAAATATCTATCAGGTGGTTTATCTTTCTCAAGGATAAGTGTGATGTTTGCTAGATTAAGCGTTGGGGGGAGGTGACCAATCTCAAAGGAATCT
>NW_023339806.1:1712-2031 GCF_004916995.1 Morone saxatilis
CCGGGCAAAACCCATCAGGTCCTTGTGCCTTTCCACCCTTGAGGGACGCTATGGCTGCACGGACCTCCTCCTCAGTCACTGGTACATTTAATTTTTCCTTTTTTTCCTCCGACAGGGATGGGAGGGACACCCTATCAAGAAACTCCTTTCTCTTCCCCTCAGATAACACATTCAGATGAATAAAGCTTTTGGTAAAATTGCCTCATTATTGTATTGATATCTTTGGTTTTGTAGTGTCTAACCTGATTGTCATCTAGCAGTGACGGTATGTTATTTGCCTCCATTCTACCTCTTGCCAATCTTGCTAAGAGACGACCAG
>NW_023339806.1:2046-2784 GCF_004916995.1 Morone saxatilis
GCTGCCTCCAATTTTTTAGACAAAGTTCTAGAAGGTGCACCTTTAAATTGTACTTCCAGCTGTTGTATTCTTTAAGCTGAGTTGTTCTTTCATAGCAGAACGAAATAAATAATACTAGCCCTAAGATAAGCTTTGGCTGTTTCCCACAGCAGAGAAGGGCTGACGTCTGGAGACTTATTAGCAGCAATAAAAATATTCCACTGTTCAGTAATATAGTCAATGAATGGTGGACTACCAATAGAGAGGGATTCATCCTCCAGTGGCGAGACGAGGGATCAGTGTAAGGAGGGCGGATGCTCAAACTTACATGAGAGAGGTCAGAAAGTGAGCATTTGCCAATTGAGCACTCTTGAGCACTCTCTTGCCCTAGAAGAAGAAATCAAGTCTTGAAAATGTCTGATTGGGATTGGAAAAGAAAAGTGTAAACCCCTGGGATTAGTTATTCTCCAAGTGTCAAACAACTCTAAGTCATGGTAGAACTCTTTCAGCCTTAGGCTCTTCCAAGAGGTTGGGCTAGACTTATGTGGGGACTGGTCAACACTTGGGTCAGGCACACAATTAAAGTCGCCCCCTAGTACAACATATGGGGTCGATACTGATGACACCTCAGATAAAAGCTTAGGGAAAAAGGCAGAATCAAATGAGTTTGGGCCATATATGCAACCTATTCTACCTGTTCCTCATAAAGATAACCTGAGATGAGGACATAGCGGCCATTATTATCTTTTATAGTTGTCT
>NW_023339806.1:2909-3036 GCF_004916995.1 Morone saxatilis
TCTACCACAGACAGATGGATAAATGGACAGCTCTGTGAAATATAGTATGGAAGGCTTCAAATATATGATGGCATAAAGAAATTAAAATAACAGAACATCACGAACAAAGTATTCATCCCCAAACGAT
>NW_023339807.1:0-2049 GCF_004916995.1 Morone saxatilis
GATCATGAAAAAGACGGTGACGACGGCGACAGCAGCAACGACAGGGGACAGCGAGCAGCGACAACAGCAACCGCAGCAACAACAATAGTCAACAACAACTAATAATAATAACGATAATATCAGTGATATTATAAGTGCAGTCCATTTAGGTTCTGTTATTTCTGTTTCTTTGTGTCTTTTGGGGTAGGCTTATTTTCTCAAAATGACATTTTGCTTACTTAAAACCAAAACTCTCAGATCACAGTAGGTATAGCTACCAAATTTTACACTGATTATTGGCTTACACTGACCTTTAATGGTTTTTGGCCTTTTTTGATATCTTTCATCTTTTTAGGTGAAAAAGATGTTTTTCTGCATATATGACATTTTCCAACCCACTAAAACAAATATTTTGACAAATGCCTCTGACTAGACCCGGCTAGAAATGCATTATTTTTCTCATACTGGCCATTTCTGCAGCACCTCCATTCACACCATCTGACACACTCCACTTTCATCACTAAAGGACAGGGAAACCCCAAAAAGCATAATACTGCCTCTGTAATACATTTGTTATATATATTTTCATTAGAACTAGGCCACTGTTGCTCCTTCTGTAGTGCCTCCCACCGGACAGAATTGAAGTCAGTTAAGTCATTCCAAGTGAATTTTATTTATATCAGTTTGCAACCTTTTTGACTTTTGACCATTTACATTTATTAGTCTTGTCTTAGTTGATGTCAATAAATGCAGGTCATATATGCTCATCAGTCAGAATAAAACCTTCATGAAATCTTTACTACAGAACAGACAGGTGAGGAAAAACCCTTAAAAGCACTTTTTAGGTAGAATAAGGCTTAAAAAGGCCCAGTGTGCAGAAATAGACTATAATATTGATGGCTATATTTTCATTACCTAAGAAGGAGCTCTTTTATCTACAGAGGTAGCAGGTCCTCTTCTACAGAGTTCGCCATGTTCCATGTACAGTAGTCCAGAAGGGACCAACCAAATACTAGATACAGACTGGCAAGTTTCACAGCCCCTGTAGTTTCTCCTATGTGCTTGGAAGGGGAGGGTGAGGGGAAGGCGATGGGCTTGTAATCTGCAACTAATAATAATTTAGGTGCTACTAAATCCTACACACTGGACCTTTAAAAAGTGCAAGTAGGCATGTACTGGCAAGCAATAATAATATATAGCTATATAATATTTGAACATAAGCTAACTTTAAGCTAAATCAAATTAAAATGATGGTAAAGACCTATTCAGCATCTATATTGACTAGTGTTGACATTTCCTGGCAAGTCTTAAAGCTGTTCAAACCACTACACCTTGCAGAATGACATTAGTGTTGACCAGCTCCATCAAACTCCAGTTCCCAACAACTCCGATACAGCTGTCCGTCCATTAAAGATGACATCATTCACTGATACACCATCGTAGGAGGAACCAACCAGAGACAGTGAGAGATTATTCTTCCTTATGAAGCTACGCATAGACTCTGGAAAGAAAGACACAGTGAGTAAGGAAATGTATCATTCATTTACAGCTGAACTCAAATATACTGTTAGCCAGCAACAGTTATACACAACTCAGACAAATGTATTTATTATACAATTTAAATTATATTCTATGTAAAAGTGCAACTCCTTGTGCGTGGGATGTCTGTGTGACACAAAGGGTGTTGATGAGTTAACTGGCTGTCGGGTGTTAACTTGTAAGGCATCACAAGCACATTTCAACACTCTGAACACTTACTGACTCCAAATTATGTTTCTCTAAACCTTGTAATTTTTTAGATGTAGAAGTCAATACTTACTTAATTTCTGAAAGTGTCCTTTATAATACTGAGGTATACAGTCCTGACGAGAGAGAAAAACATCCAACATTTCAGCACTATTATAACATTATAATAATTGCCAATAATACAGTCCAGATGCATTATTAGTTTGTGGTTAGGGGACATAAATACATATATTCAATTCAATTCAATTTTATTTGTATAGCGCCAATAATCAATAATAATCATAACAGAAGTTATCTCAGTACACTTTTCAAATAGAGCAGGTC
>NW_023339807.1:2137-7712 GCF_004916995.1 Morone saxatilis
CTCTAGGTGGGTGGTAGTCTGCCTCGACCATGAATATATGTTATTCATATGAATATGTCCCCTATATACAGTGTTTGTTAACAGATGAAAAATATATTAAGTTACAACTTCATAAACTGTATTAAATATCAGATGATACCAGAGAATTCTGTGCATTTTTGACATGAATTAGTAATTGGTTTGAAGTCAACATTTATTCTCACTCTCACTCTCACACACACACACAGACACACAGAGTCCTGTCATACCCTCTGCAGAGCCACCCGACTCCAGCTGGGGGCCTTGGTGACTCCCAGGTGGCAGCGCACTGCCTCACTGGCTTTTGCTAAAAGATGCTCCTCTGTTACTGCTTCTGGGTCCCCAAACACTTCTTGGAACCAGGCTCCACCCATCATCACCTACAAGACATGGTCATGACTTTAGGTCAGAGGAGTAGACTCACTTTAATGGACCAGAGCCTTAGGACTGGAAAGGGTCTTCACTGTAAGAGTTGCATACCTGCTGTCGCTGTATATCGTTACAAGCCAAGTGCTGATAGTTTTAACGATATACAGTTGCAGTGCTATGAGAGACAGTATTTGACATGACATTTGTTTTTAGTGTAACAACAAACCATATGATGATATGTTGTATTAGCATATCAGAGACCTTGTCCAAATGAACTGGTCAACATGTACTGAGTTGTGCTAATACTTAGTAATACTCACATCACATGACAATTCTTTACAATAACAGCTGCTTTATGGCAAAGTGGAGTAAAAATATATATTTTATTTAGGAAATGCAGTGAATGAAGTAATGAAGTTAAACTCAAGTTAAGCATAGATACTCCTTACTACTATACTATTACTTATACTTATTACTTGTAACTTCATTATGAGGTTGACTCACATTTCACTAGAACAGATGCACATCCAAAAACGCATTGTTTTCCAAAAAAATTTATATTTGTTATTATTGGCATTACGACGTATTGAAACAATTTAAATTTAAATGTATGCATTTATGAGAGAGAGTGTGTGTTTGTACCGTCAATCTAGTAGTCTGTCCATTGGCTCTGTTGTGTTGAGGGAAGGGTACAGAGTCATAGACCACCCCTAATATACCCAGATCCTCTGATGATGGAAGCAGGTGACCAAAACCCTGACAACACACAGATTGTTGCATATTAGAACCAGCATGAACTGTTTCAGCGGTTTGAGCTGCAGTAGCTCGTCTGTTGGATCAGACCACACAGGCCAGCCTTCACTCCCCACAGGCATCAATGAGACTTCATGACCCTGTCTCCGGCTCACTACTTTCTTGGGGAGCTTTTGTAGGTACTGACGCACTGCAAGACTGGGAAACAGCCCACAAGACTGCAGGTTTGGAGTTTGCTTCTGACCCATTTGTCTAGCCACATCAGCAAATTGTGGGCCCTTGTTCCAAGTCGCTCCCAACATTCTCACGCTGCCATTTTTCTTCTTCTCACACTAACACATCAACTTTGAGGACAAAATGTTCACTTGCTGCCTAATATATCCCACCCACTGACAGGAGCCATGATAACCAGATAATCAGTGTTATTCACTTCACCTGTCAGTGGCTGATCGGTGTATACTGCACATAGTAGTTTATGTCTTTTTTGTTGAGCTTGTTTATTTATGCTCATTCTGTGTATATACATTGAGAGCAATGTAAAACCAGAGTCAGTTCCTTGTATGTGTGCACATACCTGGCTAATAAAAGTGATTCTGTTTCTGATAAGTTTCACAGCTGCCATATTTCTACACCCTTGGAGGGCTGAGTTGTATTCAAATGGTTGCAATCTGTAACTTCACTGCTAGATGCCACTGAATCCTACGCACTGGTCCTTTAAAACATTAAGTGTGTGAGTCCTACTGTAGTTCTCACCGTTACAGGCAGGATGGAACCCTCATACTCCAGATTTACAACAGCAACTGTTACCGTGGAGATGTGCTGCAGCTGTTGGATGAGAGGTTCACAGGAGGAGGGCAGGGCTGAGGAGAGGGCTGGGGTTCAGGTAGGGGGTGCACAGAGAAACAAGACTGCATAAAAACAAAAACTTTTGTTTTTCTTATTGATTATTTTAGAATGAGTTCTAACAGCAAGTGTGATACATTTAGAATTAACATTTTAAGTTAAAATACAGAGATAACCTTTTAAATTGGGTCATTTCCAGTTATATTAAATACGTTATGCATATTGAAGGACATTAGCAGAGCTAAGGGGGTATTCTTCTCTGTCCCTGCCATGTAAAACAAAACATTCCCATCATATTCCATATACCACTTGCCTTTAGCAGGTAGTGCAGAGATGATGTGGTCAGCTGATAGAACTCCATCCTCCAAATGGATCTACACACACACACACAGACATGTGTATTATGAAAGCAGCCAAATAACACAAGAATGAAAATCAAATAGCCAAGCATGTTTTTGTTTTCCAGCCTGGTAGATCTACTCAGACATGCTGACGTTGAGCAGGTATATCACACTAGCTTTTGTCCAACTGAACACCATCAAGAAGGCAGGTCTTAGATAATTATAAAATAACAGAGGCTAGATGAGGGTTCCCACTCTTTTTAAGAAACCATTTTCTAGGACCTTTACTAGGAGTTTTGCTTGCTCACAAACCGAGGAAAAGTCAAGGGAATACAGAATAAAGATTCATTGTCTGGGGACCACAAATGTTTCAATGTTTTCAAATCATCCCATAGCTCTCAAGACATTCATTAAAGAACTAAAATGTCACTAGAAGAAAAGTGAATCAAAGATGGTGTACATCATCCTCTGGAAAGCATGAACCTTTTACAAAGTTTAAATTAGGGTTCCCACCCAATTCAGATATCATTTTTCCGGACATTTTCCGGAATTGATGATGTAGGTATGGCCATCTAAAGCACTTTCACTGGGCTTCCCTGAGAATTCTGTTCACAGGATTTCTGTTTTGTATCTGGTAATACTTAGGTGATACTTACTAGGCTAGAGTGAGGGGTTAAAATACAACTGACATTTCCAGGACAACATAGTTTATTTCCAGGATTTTTGGTCATTTTAATCGATTTCCAGGTGTTTCCATTACTGAAAAACTAGTCTCTTCACTCAACAACCCTGTTCAGTCCACTTAACAGTTGTTCAATGGTAGACTGACCAACACCACCATCCTAGACCCACAGTGCTAGCACACCTTAAATGGAGTCCATACATTTTAGAACTACAGTTGAGATATTAAAATGCATAATTTCCATTATAACATTATTTCCATTACAAGTTCTGCAGAAAGAGGGAATAACACACTATGCTAAATTAGTTCAATCTTAACATCACATTTGTATAGTCAAGTTCAGGTAAATTTAGTTTATAGTCTCCACACTAACCTTCCAACCAGAGGCTGAAGGACTGATCTCTTTAACAGCTGCCTCCCTGTGAAGCTGCACTCTTCCACTGTGTTGTAGGTACTCAGTGATGGCTTCTGGGAGGGATTCCACTCCCCTGTTCAGGGACCACTGGGCCCATGACTCTTTAAAAGATCTCTGTGCCAGAGGGCCAGGAGGGACCACAGGAGTGGGACCTGCAGGTTTTCACAACAACACAACAACTTTAGTCCTGTCAGAGCACACAGATTACAGACAATATGGAATAACCATTATTCTTCACTATTTGGTTCTGATTACAGGTCCTACAAGGTGACTATTTTATACTAAAATGGTGACACCAACATTCCTAATCACACCTACAAAGCTATGATTGGTCTACAACTGGGGAAACATTTGTTAGTGAGCACAACACCAGAACTATTGGCATCACTGAAAAATCAGAGCTGCTAGTGATTCAGAGGTCTGGTGCCAAGCTAATGAATTACTGCATATCCTAGCAAAGTGCATTCATGCCCTGCACCTGTAAGTGACTTACCAACTATCAGCAGGATGAAGCCAGTGTTAAGATGTAACAACATGAGGAATGTGCTCAGTTCTGCTTGTTGTTGGGCAGAGTTGTCTAATGGTCTTTTTGTAAGGACAGACAATAGAGTGTTGCAGTAATCCTGTCACTACAGTACTCACAATGTCGGAATGTTCAAAAAAGGTTCTCCTTTTTGATTCAATGACCTCCACCTGCTCGGGAACCCCACCACAAATATTTTTACTAAATGATGTCTATTTACATGTAAGGAGAGAGTCTTGTTTGTCAAGATTAACTCAACACGTGTTATGGGTCATTCTACAAAGCTGTGTAATTTGTGAGTCTAAAACAAAAAGGTTTGCTGGAGTGTACCTGAACCCAGCAGCATGCCCAGTGTCAGGGAACCTCTGTGCTGTTCTGCATTGTAGAGGACAGGAAAACAAGAACGTACACTCAACTTCCTGCAGTCCCCTGCAAACACACCACGACACAAACTGTCCACAGCTATGTCCGCCAGCTAGACACACACAGAGGAAGAATTTTTTTAATCGCAAGAATTGTAGTATCTTTCATTTTTCATATAGTATGGTGTAAGAAATTGTAAAAAACAAAACAAAAAACATTGTTTTGTGAATTCTCAAAAATAATATCGAATTTTGTTATTGAACCCCTATCACTACTCAAAACCGAGCTGTTCAGAACTGCTTTTAATGTGTAATTTGTTGTGTGTTGTAGATATTATATAAACACAAAGAGAATGAATGAACAAACGAATAAATGAATGAATGAATTCAATAGATGCTACCCAAATCTCTGCTTTCACTTCCTACATGACATTTCTCCCAGGCAGAAATTGTGTAACTGCTACATCCAGTATATAGGATATCTATATTGCAATACTGCCATTCAGGTAATGCTGTGGTTCATATTTGGATATCCCAATCACAATAAAGAAAGTTCTGAGAGCTTCCTCACACCTCCTTTCCCAGCCTCCTAGTAACAAATGAATGGATGGACTCGTCGTCCTCCTTGCCTTTCTTCACCAGTATCTCCATGGCAACACTCAACAGGAGGGGACGAGAGAAGGGTGGGACAGTCCGCAAAAGTCCACTGAAAAAAAGACAAAGAAACAGACAGAAAGAGACAAACAAAATTATCATAATGTGGGAATTCCTGTAGTTATAGCTGAACTGAAACTAAATACACCTCATACTCACATTTTACAAAAAATATTCCTTCACAAATAAAATATACTCAGTGGTCTGCAGGCCGACACACACGACACAACCGGAGCAGACCTTTGTGATAATAGTGTATGCGGCTGACAAAAGAATAAAGTTGTCTTGTTCATTAATCCCTGTTGTTGGGCTGTGTGCTGAGAGAACCCTCCATTAACTCAATTAAATTAAATCATTGTTATGCAGATGATACACAGTTATATCTATTAATTAAGCCTGATGAACCTGAACATGCTGCAATTTTAATGTTTATGTTAAACTCAGACAGAACTGAAGTTCTTGTACTTGTCCAGCACTGCCGTAGGGGATCTTGGAGTGATCTTTGATCAGGATATGTCCTTTAACTTCCACATAAAGCAGACCTTTAGGACTGCCTTTTTTCACTTGCGTAATATTACAAAAATCAGACATATCCTGTCACAGACAGATGCAGAA
>NW_023339807.1:7832-8001 GCF_004916995.1 Morone saxatilis
TAAGTCCATTAAGACGCTCCAATTAATTCAGAACACTGCAGCACGAGTACTGACAGGAACTAGGAAAAGAGATCATACCAGGGCGGCTGTGGCTCAGAGGCAGAGCGGGTCGTCCCCCATTCGGAAGGTTGTTGGTTCGATCCCCGGCTCCTCCTGCCACATGTCGCAG
>NW_023339807.1:8101-13573 GCF_004916995.1 Morone saxatilis
TTCGAAAAAATGTCATATAAACAACTGGGTAGACTGGATCTATATGAAGCAAATACTTTTACAATTTTAAAGGGCTCCTGAAAGAGGTCATATGGTGGAGAGATGCAAAGTTTTCAGTTATTGTGGATAAATACAGAACAGTGCTTCTTATTTCTTTTTGTATTCTTTTTAGCTATTGCTTTTTTTTATCTGTTAACCAATTATCTCTTTAATGTAGTGTTTACTTTATTTGTTGTAATGACCTCGTTTGGAGTCATTTTATGTGTTTATTTTGTTATGGTTATTTTATGTTTTGTCTACATTGATAGAGTAATAGCTATATAAGACGGTGCACAATGTTTGATGTTGGTAACCAGAAAAGGATCAGCATGGATGGTGGTGGCCTGGGAGGGGTTCGTTTGTGGGGGGGTTACTGTTATTATTGTCTTGTTAAAATAATAATAACAAAAAAATGTTAATCATAAAAAAACAAAAAAAACAAAGACCACGGCTGTACAGTTTTCTTTGACTTGTGTACTCACTAATGCTAAACTAAGACACTAATGATTTCAAACAAAGCAGAAATACAAGCCAACCTTAGCTTTGAGGAAAGACGGGTATCTGCTGAAGGCTCTGGCCAGGATGTCATCATTGACCTCATTACCAAGATCACCACAGAATATACGGAAATCATCTGCAACAAAGAGAGAAAACAGGATTCGCGTAAACATGAAAAGAACATTATCAAAGATTCAGACAATGTTACCTTTATCCTGCAGCAGGTAATCCATAAAGAAAAGCTTTATCATCAAATCACCAAGCAACTTTTAAACAATGGTATGTGTGGTGAAAGAATTGCGATCAATCATAAATCAGACCAAACAAGGTACAGGAGAGGATGGTAAAAACAGAGGACAATGTTAGTGTTAGAGACAATTGACAAAATGCTGATATTTTATGTAAAATAATATTTAGAAGGGGTGTAAGGCTGTTTTAACTGAAGATTTTATCACAGTCCTTCAGTCCCTCCAACAGTTTGTACCTGGGTCCCACTCCAACAGACTGGCGTCCTCCCAGCTGGTCCCTGCTGCAGTACGGATACACTTCTTCACTTTCTCCACCTTTGCTTTCTTTTTGTCTTCTGTAGCACTTTCCACAGGCTACAAGACACAAACGCACACACACACTTTATTACCAAAAAGTGACAAATAGATTAGTATATTTTTCAAAGCAAAAAGTATATTTTTACACGTGTTATTGTTTTAAAACAAACTTTAGCCATCTTAATCCTCCTGTTTGGAGGTAAATCCCAATATTTTATACACTCTGCATGCCTGCTAACCAACTACAAATAAACAGTGGTTACATATGCACAATTTCATGGCACTAGTCCATGGTTATTTAATACATTTGGCCAAAGCATTAGTAAATTATTAGATGTATATTATAATCCCTGCAGGCAGGTTTTAAAATCTGGTGGAAAGCCTGTACAGAAGAGTGGAGGCTGTTACAGAAGCACACTGTCACATATATAACACCCATAGTTTTTAGATGACATGTTCAACTATCACATGTGGTAGTAATGTTTGTGTCTAATTACTTTTGGCCATATAGTGCACTTTGCATCTTTACTAAATCCTTTCCAAAGCTTAAAGGCTAAAACACCGGCACTGCAGTGTCACAGTGTGTCATAATACGTGGCTCAATCGCCCACAGCTGGTTCAGGCTTGTGCTATAACAGCAAATCTGTACTATTACTACCCAATGCTGGAACACATTCATAACAGCAGATGGCATTGTCATCTCATTTAGCAGGATGTAACCTGAACCCTAACTGTATTATATAAACTGTCAACCAAGACATTAGTTTAAAATCATGTGTGGACACCACAATTTAAGTTCACTTAAAATTGGAATCTCCAGAGCTATAACTCATCTAGTAATGTCTTTTTACCATTATAATGTATTTATAATTTTAGGCTGGAAATAGAACAATGAGGTGAAACCACTCACTGGGAAGAACGTGCAGCATGTGTCAAAGTTGAGTCCTTACTGTGGCATTAACTGCATATCATCCCCTCTCTCCCCTGCCTTTCCTGACTCCAAAAAAGCAGACTATTGATTTTTAAATGTACCTCAGTGGGGGGAGGCTCAAGCTCAGGCATGCTAGGTCCAATTACGGTGCTGCTGTCTTCACTCTCCTTCTTGTCCAGTAGACCTGCTGCCATCACTGCTGCCTGCTGCTCTGCAACGCGGGCCGCCAGTTCCTCCTGAAAGATCCACATTAGACACAGTAAGACTGGCTCAGACCACCTAATAGTACAATAACAGTATTCTGCCTGTTCATGTAGTGACACTGTCACTAGTGTTCTAACACACGTCCAGGCAATAAAAGCAGAATATAAAATCACAAGAAGAAACAGACAAGTGCACAAAAAGCTCTCAGAACATAATACTTCAACAGAGCACATAGACATTGTTTTGTTAGATATAAATCAAAATGAAAATACCATTCTGGCTTGTCTCTGAGCTCTAACATCATTTCTTTTATGTCCAGGGGGGGCAGGAGGAGCAGAGTACACGGTCGGTGCAGCCTGGATGATTGATGGTGTTGGTTTAATGGGAGGCGGGGGTCCTTGTCTCGAGTTCGGGGCAGACACCATCGAGACCATCTCACCGACCTGAGTGAGACACGCCAACACAAGAATTTAAAAGACACAAGGTAGGTCTCAAGTTAACCAATGTGGAAACAAGACTAGTATATAGCTGGATGTGTTTTGTCATTAGTAGTGTCTAGAATGTGAATTCACGGACATTAAATGTTCATCTGCAATTTTCTGTAGTGGTCCCAGTAATATTTGTTCTTAAGGTGTACTAAAGCAGAATATGAGATGGTTAAGCTACGTTAGGGTAAAAAAAAAATTAAATGCAACAGTACTTTCCAGTCATATCTTAAAGGTTCAGTGTGTAACATTTAGGAGGATATAATGGCATTAGTGTATAATCATTTGAAAATAAGAATTGTGGAATGAGCCGTTTTTATCTACAGAAGCAGCAGATTGGCAGGTTGAACTGGCTGTAGATAGGGGCATTCACATTTTTCGTTTCAAGTTTCTCATTCGCACTTGGAAAGGAGGGTTGAGGTGAGGGTGTTGCAATATTCAACTACACTGCACGATGCAAGTCCTACACACTGGACCTTTTAAGATGTTTTGATTTGAGAACTTATTTTAATTGTAACTAATTATAACTTACCCCCTGCTCTTTCATTTGTTTGTATGACTCACTGTATTGAGTGTTTTGTCAGAGTTGTCAGTTGTTTATTTGGGGTGCTCTAACTGTGCGCTCTCCCTCACACCATAGGTACTGTACTATTTCTGTGCCATCTGTGCGAGAATGATGTACTGTGACAGGACAGGAAACTGATTTGTCAAGTGTGTTCGTGTGCGTGTGTGTTTTTGCTTATGGCTACCGGATGGACCCAGTGCAGACGGACCACCTGCTTTGCCCACATCCCACTAACATTAACCTTTGAGAACAAAACCTAAATGAACTAGAATGTTACTTACATAATATAAATGCAGATTGTATGGGGCTATGGGCCCTATAGCTCTGAGGTGGGGTCTACGTTGTAAGTGGGTGTGGACTAAAAGTCACTAGATGAAGCCACTAGTGACAACCTTTGAGGGCTGTGCCTATACTTTATATATAGAGTATGGAGTTATAATACGTAACTAGTGTGTGTGAGCCTATTATAAATGTTAACACAAGAGGGAAAGTAGATTTATTTCTGTTAATAGGGACAGTAATTGCTGACAATATCACACTTAAGACATAAAGCAATACTGTGCCAACCCCGTTTGTGTCTTTGAGCTCTGACCTGAGGTGCCGCAGCCATGTGCTGTATGGGCTGGGAAGGACCCTGAGTTGTCTGGCCCTGCAGGGTGGGAGGGAGCATCATGGGAGGAGGTGGAGGAGGTCGGGGCAGAGGAGGTGCTATTGGAGGACCACGCATCACCTGCAGCCTCTGACCAACTATCAATACAGTATTATATTAAAATATATACTCCTCAATGAAGCAGGTTACCAGAAAAGAGCAAAGATAATTTCACTCTATAAATTCAGTCATATCAGAAACTTAAGAAATATTATTTCCATGTAGTCAATATTAAAATTGAAATTAATTTTAAAAAAAACATTGAATATAGTATTGACAGAAATACAATTCAAATATAATTAAAGCTGCAAATAGCGATGAATGGGCCTTCGCACTCCAAGAAACTTGGAGTGTGCTGCGGCCGTGTCACGTGCCGTCGTAACACGTGCGGACCACAACATGAAAATTTCACGGAAATCAGATCATAATTGCATCGCAGCGCTTATTTCCTGTTGCCAGTAGGTGGCGCTATCACTATATCTATATATTGTCATGTTGTGAGGACGTGTTCAGGGTGGGACTGTTACTAGCTGTCTTATGGCCAATCGGCGTAATTCCACACTTCGTCACGGGCATGCAGTTCGACGTACAGTCACAAAT
Source organism: Morone saxatilis (assembly GCF_004916995.1). NCBI lineage: Eukaryota > Metazoa > Chordata > Actinopteri > Moronidae > Morone > Morone saxatilis. The sequence goes on from NW_023339807.1 coordinate 12,618, forward strand.
AGCACAGCTTTTGATCAGCAATATTTTGTAACCGTACTGACCAATTTTGAAGTTGATCCAATAAATTCTCTAGGAGGAGTTCGTTCAAATAGGCCACTCCCACTTCCGCTATGATTTTTTTTGCGTTAAAGCGCGAAATGACATAAACTACTTTTTTGGTGTTCCTCCTATGTTGGGCTTTGGTCGATTCGCACGAAAGGTTTTCACGTAGCATCCTGGCACCGTCCTGGCAAAAAAGTTAATTTGAAGATTTGAGTGGAAAAGGAAGTTGGGACCATTTCTCCACATTGTATTCCGATTGACACCAAGGCTCTGGGTCCATAGGTTCCCAGTGGGTCTTCCCCTTAGGCATCTTGCACAATTCAGGTCATAGCCACAAGTGGCCCGCTCTTTAAAATGGAACAAGTTATATGTTCCGCATCGGCACGTGTGATTAAAATGAAACTTGGTACGATGCTTGCCATCGCTCACTGGAGGGCTCGTTAAAGAACTTGTCAACAATCCGCCCACTAGGTGTGCTCTGGTAGCAATGGTAAACACTGTGCGGAGACCGTAATAGTTATGAATATGAAATCACAGGGCACGTGAAGAGTGGTGCCTTGTAGCTCACATACAAAACATCATGTTTGTCGTGTTTGTAGCCGCCCCTATAGTATTTCAACAAAACAGCCCCGGCACCACGTTTCAACGATATGTATTAAAAACCTCGGTAGCCACGATGTAACGTGTTAAGACCGTACATAAAAGGCCTCTTTGGACGCCATACCCAAAACCCCACAGGAAGTCAACCTTTTCATTTTCATTTTCAGTTTCTGAAGAACTTTCACCTTGTATTTGGAGTGAACTCTTCCTAGGGAATTTATCGGATCTGCTGTGGGCTGATTAAAGTTGTGCTATTTGTGGCACGTCAAAGTGGCCATTTCAATTCTGTGCGTCATTTTCGGTGAATTTTTCGC
>NW_023339807.1:13598-16072 GCF_004916995.1 Morone saxatilis
ATTGGTCCAAGTACAGAACATTGTGGAACTCCATGACTAACTGTAGTATTTATGGAAGATTCATCGTTAACATGTACAAACTGAGAACGATCTGATAAGTATGACCTAAACCAGCTTAGTGCGGTTCCTTTAATGCCACTAGAGTAGCGTTGCATGATTCACACTTCAAAAACATCCTTATTTATCATTAACTAGTGATTCATGCAGTGTCTCAGTTTCTTCTGTCTCTGAATACTTTTTTCTGGTGTTCTCTCTAATGTCCCGTTGCTCTGCTTCAAATATTAATGAGTTACGGAGTTTCCTGATGAAAATATATCCATAGCTACTTTTTGTTAGCTACTTTGCTAAATGTAGCTGCTGCTGTTAGCTGGTTAGTTTTGCAGCAGTTAAAAGTTAGCTAATAGCTAAAAGTAAATGGGATAAGTAAAGACACCAGACAAAAAACAGAGCAGAGCAGTTTGATATCTCTGTGGCTCAACCATGCTCTGCCTGTAACCGATAACCATATAAAGAATTTCCATGACACCAATGAAAATGACGTTGGAAACATTATATCCTCCTGCCACATGTCGAAGTATCCTTGAGCAAGATACTGAACCGTGAACACTTGAATGTGTATGAATGCGTTTCTGTTCGATGTGTGAATGTGTGTGAAAGGGGGCATGTAGTGTAAAAGTGCTTTGAGTGGTCGGAAAACTAGAAAGGCGCTGTATAAGTACAGGTCCCTTTACCATTTACCATATATATAACAGAAACTAACTTTTAAAAAACCTTTGAAGAAAGGTACAATTGAAATGACCATGGATTCCAATGGTGACCAATAGTTAAACCATCAAATTCAAAAGTGTCAAAAGTACAATCCACTTATCCTCTGTTGATTCATATATCAATATTCAAACCATAACTAAAAAGACAACATCTGTGACATGCTTTTAACTTTTCTTTGAATTGAATTAAATTTTATTTGGACTTTCAATTCAACCTACCAAGTTAATTTGCAGTTCCAACAAATGTTAACCACAAATGCTCCCACCTTTGCTGGAGAATAAATTAATTTGAATTAAAGCTGTATGTATGTATCAGATTTTGGTTACCTCATCAGCCTCTGCAATTTGACAGATAACTTCACCAGTTGCTGGGTTGATGGTAGGGAAAGTTTTCCCACTCGCTGCATCCTGCCACTGGTTGTTGATAAATAGCTGAAATATTAAAATGGATAATTACAAAGGTTTCACAACATTTTATTCACTGCTGAATAAAACAACATAACAGGAGTTATTGTAAGACAGTAAGTTTAAAACTTCAACTTTCATTTTTTAAATTAACAAGAAATCACATACTTCCACCTCTGTTCATCATGCTACTGTGAATCTTCCCCCTGCAGAGCAATACACTCTTATCTTCAATAAGGTCTTAACCCTAACCCTTGCCATATAAGGATGAGGTTTTGTCTTAGAATTGCCACTTCTGACATTTCTTGAAATTTTCTTTTGCACTAAGCTTTTAGGGAGGTTTTTAACCCTAGACCCTAATGGCTCATGACTGACAGCGGCTCCAAAAAAGGTTAGGTATTCTTTTCAATATCAAATTAACCTATCATTAATAATAGAATATTGTATGTAAAATGTACTAATAAAACTTAGTTTCTTTTTCTTTTCTTGTTTTTGCCAAAAAAGTAAGACCCCAGATTGTCTCTGTATTGCCCAAACACCCGACCCCATTCACATAAAATAGTTCATTCCTGGCCCCTCACTGTGATGAGCTCTTCAAAAGTGAAGCGAAAGAAAAGAAGGGGTTACAGTATGTGACCCAATTTTTCACAAAGAAAGGTGGGTGTAGTCTGTAAGTGGTGTGGCTCAGGAGGTAGAGCGAGTCATCCACTAATCCGATGGTTGGGGGTTCAACCCCCAGCTCCTTCTGCTGCATGTTGAAGTGTTCTGAGCAAGATACCGAACCTACAACAATGGATTAGTTTTTGTTTGTGATGAGTGCCAACACTGTATTAAAATGGGGGAATGTGTTATGTAGTTTAAAAGCGTGTTGTGTGGTCACAAGACTAGAAAGGCACTATACAATAACAGACCACTTACCATTAACCTGTTAGCTAGTGTTTATATTTTATTCCTCTTTTAGCTGACATTTAATCAATGCAGGCAAATCTTTAGCAACTATTCATACTAAGCTATATCATCAGCTATAACATTATGACCACCTGGGCACCCTGACTGGTCTATGGCTACGCAGCCCCATACAACAAACTTTGATGCACTGTGTGTTCTGACACCTTTCTGTAAGAACACACAGTAGCTTGTCTGTTGGATCAGACCACAGGGGCCAGCCTTCACTCCCCACATGCATCACTGAGCCTTGACCACCTTTGACCCGGCCGCTGGTTCACCACTTTTCCTTCCTTGGACTTCACTTGTCATTGCTCATAATGTTTTGACTGATCAGTTTACAGTGGGTACGGAAAG
>NW_023339807.1:16097-24264 GCF_004916995.1 Morone saxatilis
GACGAAAGGTATTGCAGACCGCCTTAAGAGTTTGTGCACTCTTGGCGAGGTGCAGCCATTTTGCTAAAAGTCAAAAGAGTTTCATTTAGTTGCTCGGGGAGTTGGAACTACATCAGCACGGCCGAGGCGGGTTGACAGAAAAAAACGAGGAAATGTAGAAATTTTTGCAGAATTTATAAAGAAGAAGACGAATAGTAGAAGATAAGGATAGATAAGATATTCCTTTATTTGTGCACAATGGGGAGAATTCCGGGTTGCAGCAGCAAACGGTGGATAGAGAAAAAGATGGAGAGAGGTATAGCGAAGCAGTAAGGTAGGGAAGAAAGCATAAGAAAGTAGAAAATACACTATGTAGCAATGAGGAAAGAAAAGTAAGGGATCTAGGCAGTAGCGGAGGCGAATCAGAGGCTAACGACGAGTAAGCACACACGAAACAAAAAGAAGCCATAGGCAAACGTAGGTGGGTGAGTATTGGAATATGAGGCAGCAGCGAGGTACAGTGAAATATCTGCACGAGTTGTTGATGGGGGCGGTCTACTGGAGCAGTGCTGGTTATTAAGTATAGTCTGACAGCAAGGCAGGAGAGGAGAGGACCTGAGCGCAAAGTCTCGCCTTCACACGAGTTTGGGGTTGAAGGAGTCCTGGGCTGAAGGAGCTGTCGAGTGGCATGCATTGTGTGCCGTGGATGGGGGATTTATCAGTCCCGTCTCCCACCCGACCGGCACTGATCGGAGGGGCAACCGGCGAGGCCACGAGGCTGCCTTCTTGATCAGTTTTCCGGCGGTGGGGGGGGGGGCGGTGGGGGTGTCCGTCGTTCCCGGCTCGCAGCTGCTGAGATGCTGCGCCTCCCGAGCACGACCACTCCGCAGTACAGTAGGTCACAGGTGGTGCGGATAGAGCGTATTCAGACCCTTTCTGACACTCACCATGCTGTCCAGGCTTCCTTCTGATCCTCTTGATGGGTTCTGCTCGCTTCATGATGTCGCAGCTGTGTTTCACACGTTGAGGACGGAGTTGGAGGTGTTGGATTAGGAAGGAGCGACAGCGCGGTGGTAATAGTAAGGACCTTGAACGAGGCGAGAGGTGCGCATGCGAGAGCAATTGAAGAATATATCGATGACGGTCGAAGAACTGCCCAGGAGCGCGGAGACAGTCAACTGTGGCAAGCCCCAGCACTCCGCGCCCAAGGTTACACAAAGAATGGTCTGTTACGCACTCAAGGTTCTTAGAGCAGCAGTGGCCTCCATAATCGCCTTAAGTCGGAAGAAGGTTGTGGAGCGACAGAACTCTGTCCTCTAGGACCTGGCCGTCCAGCCAAACATGAGACCACAGCGTGGGAGAAGAGAGCCTTGGTGAGAGAGTAAAAGAGAACCCAACAAGATCACTGTGGGCTGGGCTCAGAGATGCAGTAAGGAGATGGGACGAAAGTTCGCACAAAGTCAACTAGTTCACTGCAGGCCGCTCCACCAGTCGGGGCGTGGTTCATGGCAGAGTGGGCCGAGGAAGCCTCGTTCCGTCATGCACGACATATGAAGCCCGCCTAGAGTTGCCAAAGGAAACACATGTATGACTCAGACTATGATGAAAGAAGTTCTCTGGTCTGACCAGACACTGAACAGCTGAAGCTTTTTGCGTTAATTCTAGACGCGGTAGTGTGGGGAGAAGAAGCAGCAGGGCTGCTCATCACCTGCCAGATACAATCCCAACAGGAAACCGGGATGGGTCGGTGGCAGCAGTCACTGGCTGCTGATGGGCGTTTTTCAGCTGCAGGACAGACGACTGTTGCAATTGAAGAGAAAGGATGAATGGCGGCCAGGGAGTACAAGAGGCTAATTGGCACTCGCTCCCGTGAGGAGGATCGAGTTGTGTGAATTGTTCAACGACATGACATGCAGACTCAACAAGAGCTAGCTGATGCCCCGGCCACCAACACCAGAAAAATATGTAGCAAGCTAAATATCTGTGTTGGAGGTCTTATTATTATTTTTCTCCGCAATTAATTGCCTTTTTGGAGGCCTTATCATATCCCAAAACTCATGAAACTCTGTGCACATGTCATTTGTGGCGGAAAATTAAGTATTTTAAGGGTCTCGAACATATGCGTGAAAAAATGGCTCGACAGCGCACCCTATTGAGCGGCCCCAACAGCACATTTCACCTAGGAGTATGAAAAGTCCTGACCTACAAAAAATCCTCTTGAAGCCATATCCCGAAAGCACATGTTGCCTTAAACTCTTCCTAGGGAATTAATCAGATCGCTGTCAAATTTGGTCAGTACAATGTACAGATTAAAAGTTGTGCTATTAGTGAGTTTTCATTGAAGGGTGTGTCTCTGGAGTGGCACCAAGATTTGACGTTTCGCCATAAAACAGGAAGTTGTCATAACTTCAGTGTACTTTGTCCGATCTGCACCATAATGCACATGTCTGATGAGAGTCCCGGCCTGAACACAGCCACGTGACAATATTCAGTCATACTCATAGCGCCCCTTACTGGTGCAGCTGTGGCTCAGAGGAAGAGCAGGTCGACCACTAATTGGAAGGTTGTTGGTTCGATCCCTGGCTCCTCCCGCAACATGTCGAAGTATCCTTGAGCAAGATACTGAACTTGAAATTGCTCCTGATGCTGTGCATCAGTGTGTGAATATGTATGAGTTAGTTTCTGTTCGATGGACTTTACCGTCACTGAGTGAATGTGTGTGAAAGGGTGAATGTGGCACGTATTTTTTATTTTTTTTTAAATTGGTGAGCACATTTTAAAGACATTTTAAAGATTAAAATTTGTGCTACTCATGAATAAAAATGAAAATTCAATGAGGAGCACAACTTTTAGCTGTGACGTGGCGTGAAAGATTACATTTCTCCATGATATAGGCATAAAACACTTACAAAATCAGCCCCAGCATCCCATTTAACTGGTACATATGAGAGTATGTCAGGGTCTACAAAAAAGCCTCTTGGAGCCATATGCTAAATCCAACAGGAAGTTTGCTATTATGGATATGGATATTATGTCAATTTCTGATGCCATGACTCCTAGGAAATTGATCAGAATGACCTTAAAATTGGTGAATACAATTTAGAGAAGTTCAGGATGAGTTCAAAATCTTTACATTCAGTTCAAATTGTGTCTGTGACATCCCTTCAAAAATCTGCTTTGACATGACAATGGAAACTTTAACCCTACCCCTGTTGCTTACCCTACCGATTCTCCATTTGGACCTAACTTCACAAGTTTGTTAAGAGTCCTGCCCTAAATGCATCTAAGTGCCAATATTCAGTCGCTGTCATAGCACCACCTACTGGCAAGGTGAAGTAAGTCTTGTGTGGCAATTTTGATGAGATTTCTATGAAATTTTCATAGCTTAGTGTTGGCATGATGTACTGGTGCATAACCCAACTGTGGCACACCCCGACATGCGTGGAGTGCGAGGGCCCGTTCATCGCTGCTTGCTTTTATTTCTTCTTAAAATCCCACTGAAAGAGTGCAGTTACAAAGGAGGCTGAACATGTTGAAGCAACAAAATGTAAACTCTGTAACTTGTGTTTACAGAGTTACGTGTTTTTATGGATATGTTAGGATGTTGGGATATGGATGAGCTAGCCAAACCTAAGAGGTGGTACTCACAGAGCCATCTCAGCCTCCATCTCTTTCAGACGCTCCTCTCCTGACTTCAGCGTCATACTGTAAGACAAAAACATTGATCAAAGATATTCAATATAGTGAAATGACAGCAATGCAGCAACTGGATACTTCAGACACACAAGATAAAATAACCTCTTAGTGTGAGATATTTGTTCAACAAAACATATGTGAAAATGGTTTGTTATACTGGGTGTGGTGAAAACCTAAAGAACACTATACAAAGAGATATTCTGCTGACACGATCACAAATCCTTCCTGTTCATCTTCATGGCATTTGTCTTCAGGATTTCTGAACAGTCTCCCTGAGCTATAATCACTCACTCAATCAAATCAAAGAATCAATAACTAATGGTGCACTAGCAAGCGCACCTTTTGCTCTTGGATCCAACTCCGAGTAGTAGCTCAAGCCTGGGATAGTTGAATCTGGTTTTGTGTCTTTAGCTCTACTTCGATAGCTGGACACAGGTGCAGCAAAAGATAGACACAAATGTCTGAAGAGTAATTGTACTCATAACAGAAAAGCGCCTGCTGCCAAAACCGAGGTTGAATCGAGAGTAGTGACTCACTACCGCGCAATCAGAAAGGATGCACCAGAATACAGACGTATAGTTCCAGGAGGAGCACACTGTGCTCCGGGCCCCTGATCCAGCGGGGCTTTCGGAGGTTAAGCAGATCGGACCCCACAGCTGTGTGTGATGTAGCTTTACTTATTCTCTCAAATAAAAGAAGTTGAGCACAACAACCTTTTATGGCACTTCCTTCTAAAAACAAAGAACATGAATTAGCAAAAGGCCCCACACTTATTCTTTAGCCTAAATAATATAACGCTGCATAAAAGTTATAACGTTAGCTTTAAACTTCCTTAACGTTAAGTGATTTACACTGAAACGTGACATTATTAGTCATTTGCATTGTGATTTCTAAGGCACTGTGGACCATAGTGTGCATTGTTTGCACGATTGTGATAGGATAAACTTACCTTTATCTGCAATTTCGACGCTTTCGATATGAATTGTTGCCTCTTGCTGACCAAGTTACCCTAACACGCTAGGGCTATTGCCTAAGCTAGGTAGCGTTAGCTAGAAGCTTGCTAAACTAGCAATAAGCCTAGCTTTACTGTATCACTAACGTTAACGTTTACCGCTGTGAATTTCTTTTACTGATTTCTACGCTACTGCTAGTTACATACGAGGAATAAACATGTTTAAAAAATAAATAATTATCAACAAGCTAAGTTAACTGCACTGTACGACCTGGGGGAAATCATCGTCTTCTTTGCGTTTTTTGGCAAATTGCAATCCCAAATGTTAAGGTTCATACCGCCACCTAGCGTACCGGAGGCGATATCCCCCCCCATGATGGCACATATAAAATGAAGTAGGCCTGATTCTGCTTTATACATCTAAATCATTGTGGGCACAGCTTCATTTCCACTCACACAGTAATTAATAAATGGATGTAGAAACACCTTTAAACATCCGTTTGCTTGTGTACGCTCCATCACTCATTAGACCTGTCAATTAAATAAAGAGCAAAGTAGAAAAAGTGATCATGTCGCAACAGTATCAGAACAGTTATCATTAGGCGTGGCGCACACACGATTGTGGCTATATATAGCACCCTTGCCACTGATTCAATACATGTACATGTAAACCATTATCACAGTAATACTTCAATCATTATTTTTAAATGAAGAAGGATGATCAATGATTCATTTATGCACCTCATCTTGAAACAGACAAAGTTCTTCACAATACATAATCAAACAATACATTCAAATATCCAGCGATCTCATAGTTTAAGTATTTTTATTCGAAATGTTGTAATATTTTGATAGTATTATATGTTTTTAAATTCATTTATTTCATTAAAAAAACACACACACCATAGTTTAACAATAACTGAAATAGACAAAATACAAATAATTAAATAAATAAAACGCATAGGAAGGAAAAAAAGGTAGGATTTAATGCATTATCTGTTTAAATATATTGTCATGGGGCTCACCTAGAGCGTGTGCCAAGGCTGTTGACAGTATCAGACTATAATTTTGGGGGTCTATTCATAAAGACTTAAAAGGAAAGATAAACAATTTCAAGCTGTAAAGGTTGTATAAAATGTTTGCTTACGTGAAGGCACATTGTTCACTGATGGCCTACATAGCCTGTTCAGCTGTAAAATTGAGTGACACAGCTTCGTTGTCTATGTTGTCAAAATGTGTTTGTTACCAAAATAAAAGATAATAAAATGCATTATCCCCATTGAAATCTATAGATATAAATAGAATTATACCCACAGCCAAGCTGCATTATTCTGTTGTGGTTCAAGTCTGACAATGTGGTAAATACGTACATAAACACTCCATACTGTTGTCTGTGCTGGACTTGACCTGGCGACCCGCTGGTTCCCAAGCCAAGTCCCTACAGATATAACTACTGCTGTCCCATACCCGGGAACAAATGAGGAATGAATGAGGAACCAGCTGCTAGTGAACCATTAGTTAATGAGTAATTCCTAATCACATTTTATAGCGTAGCTAATAAATAGTGAAAGACTAGTTGATTAAGAAACAAGTGAGGAACGAATCTCTTCGCAAACAGTGTTGCCCTGCATTAGAAAAGTTCAAACAACCAAAGAGCTAATAGAACATGAGAAGAAAACACTGAACCTGACAAAAAAAAGCCTATTAAGTATGTATGATTGTTAAAATGATAAAAATACATTATATAGACAGATAATTGTATAAAAATATTTGGAATACTCATCTCTGATCAATATTCACAGGAAAGGCATTACATATAAAAGTATGACGAAGTGACAAGGGCCCACCACTTTACTTCAGTGGCCACAAAACACAGATGGTTCAGAATGTTGTATGTTAAGTACAATTTAACTCACGTTTTGTCAAATTCTTAAATTAATTTCAGCATTATTTGTGACTTTAGTGAAACAAGTAGGACACACTAACCATTGTTTAGTACATTAACTCCATGTGCGCTTATCTAACTGGGTTGTGTTGGAACTATGTCCTCATAAAGCCTACACAAGATATTGTGTGTCATAACCACTGACAGTATATAATATATACAGTATATATCTGTCTGCAGCCATTTTTTGTCTCATGTAAACATTAAACACATGGTATAAATAAACATAATTCTCGGGGTTTTATTAAAAAGACACTTATATCTGAATTAATCTTAATTTTTTTAATTAATGCAACGTAGAGAAGAAGAAAAACTGGGCGTTTATTCGTAATGTTGCGTAATGACGCAACGGAAGGGGGGAAGGGTTGTCCGGTTCGCCGTTGCCTGGGCTGCAAGCGGACTGTGTCAGTGTCCTTTGGTGTGCAGGAAGAAGCATGATGATCCGTACCGTGCTGTCTCGGACATTTCCCAGACTGAACCGACTGTCGGTGTGTCACTACTCTGCGGCCGCCATCCCGACACCCAGCACCCAGCCCGACGTTCACTATAACAAGGTAGAGTTAGCCACACAGACCACAAGAGCTGGACATCGGCCAACTGCGCAATCAACAAGTGTGTACTAACGTTATATTGCGCCGCGGATCAACCGTTAAACTGTTGGACAGTGTGTATGCTCCAGCGATTTGCTAGTTTTCACTACTTCAAGTGACGTTCAATGTCTTCTTCGGCATGGAAAACGTTAGCGATAAAAGCTGATGTCTAGGATCCAGACGCACCAGTTCTATGCATTAGTTCCTGCTAACGAAACAAGGGACAGCTGAACTGAACTGGACGTGTTTGTTTCCTTCTGTGTGTTGTGTTAGGGTTTTTAGAGCTGTTTTCTTGTCTTTCCCTTTCCTTCTTTGTGCACTGGAGCTACAATGCTGTACCAAAACAGTTACCACAAACACTGTATCAGGTGTGCAGGATAGTGAAGTAACTTCAGAACTTTTGTGTAGAAAGCAATCCAGAAAAACCACCATTGCGAAATCCTACTTTGAAGAGATTCACGTGGTGAGGTGATAACGTTAATTATTAACAGTGCGTCCTTCTAGTTAAAAGTGGATTTGCCATGTGGGTTTGTTCTCTTCTGTGCCAGGAAACCACTGCGTCATGACTCCTGTCAGGTCTGAATTGTTTTTTCAACCAACAACATGTATGCGCCGAGTAAATCGTTTAGCAGGAGCAGGCACAGCGCCAGGATTTAAGTTTTGGATGGGCCTTCTAATGATAGAAGTTAATTCGGTTTGCCTTCTTTTGAAGGTTTCCAGCTGGTAGTCTTGCTAAAACAGAAATCAGAATCAATCAGAAATACTTAATTGTTCCCTTGGGGAAAATTGATTGCTACAGTTGCTAGACAAGACATTATAAAAAACAAAACAAAAAACACATTGAAATATGTCCATTATATTACAACATACAGTGGGTACGGAAAGTATTCAGACCCCTTTAAATTTCTTTGTTTCATTGCAGCCATTTGCTAAAATCAAAAAAGTTCATTTTATTTCTCATTAATGTACACTCAGCACCCCATCTTGACAGAAAAAAAACAGAAA
>NW_023339807.1:24364-24905 GCF_004916995.1 Morone saxatilis
TTTGTTGAACATGACTCTGCTCCAAAGCCAATTTCACAGTAGTATTCCTTTTAAAACCACCAACTAACCAAGTTAATCATGTTGTGGTGTTATATTTCCAGGCAGATGTAGACAAGGCGGTGAAAGTAGCACGTGATGCCTTTAGGTTGGGGTCACCATGGCGACGGATGGATGCCTCTCATCGTGGCCTGCTTCTTTACCGATTGGCTGATGCCATTGAGAGGGATGCTGCCTACCTTGCTGTGAGTCCTTATTAAATGTCAAAACACTACACCACAGCATTTGGGGGGAAAAAGTGCTGATTTAATAATTTGTTGTACAAGGTATGTTCACAAGAATGTGCACACATATTTTACATATTTTACTATTGACATTAATGATCAGATAATATTGACAATACATACATCCACATACAGTATTTAAATTACTGCTTTTGGTACTGAAGATGCTTTTTACTGGGACAAAGCATCTTCAGTACTGCAGCTGTTGTGGAGTGTGAAGAAAAAGTGGTCCAAGGAAGGGCGCCCGGTTAGCTCAGTCG
>NW_023339807.1:25031-33914 GCF_004916995.1 Morone saxatilis
CTGTCTTCAGCTGTCACTATCATGACATTATATCTGACCAGACAGGCAATCTACTCTAAGCTAATCCTGCAGGCAGCTCTTTCAAGCCCTGTACTGTAACTGTCATGCATTCTGCTATAAACATATACCTGAATTTTCCTGTAGAACAGAATAGAATTATACATGAATTTTTTCCGTTTTGATATTGGAATTATAAATCGGCCATCGAAAAAACAACAATAAAATGCTAATTTGGCCTAAATGTATATTTTTTTATTTGAAAGTTCAGCCCCCACATTAAGTTATTTTATCAAGCTTTGTGTGTAACAAAGTGAATGTTCATACATAAATCATACCTGCTTACTTCCCATAGGATGTTTGATCAGTGCATACGATCAAATAGTAGCATTAGAATGAGGCCACAAAATGTAAACTTTCACTGCTAAAATATTTCTCCTGTGAGGCAAATACTGTATGATATACATTATTTATATTATATTATATCTTCTTACAGATTGTCAGAGAAACACTTTCTCAGCAGGTCTCTTCTACACCTTCCTAAGACGAATGACAGCATTTTTAAATTTGGAAACACATTTCACATAATATTGCAAAACTTGAATTAGTGTTTTACATGTAAAATTGCTGTTGTTGACACAGGAGCTGGAAACCCTTGACAATGGGAAGCCATACGCTGTTTCTTACACTGTGGACCTGCCCAATGTGGTGAAATGCTTCAGGTAATAAATGCACAACACAGGTTTTTATGGCATTTTAAAGCTTCATTGTGTGGCCAAAGGGAAACAAAGTCCAAAATACAAGACTAATAGAACATTGCCCTGCTACTTCTTACTGATGCCTTCGGCTGCCTCAGTCTTGGTGGTCGATACTGTTACATCTAGCTCTTTACCGTAATCTCACAGGTAAGACATTAATAAGATGAAGTTAATAAAAAACACTTTTGGTGTAAGCACAAATATTGTTAAGGTGTCTAAACCAGTTATGTTGTGTTTAGGTACTACGCAGGCTGGGCTGACAAATGGGAAGGAAAGACAATCCCCATCGATGGAGATTATTTCTGCTACACCAGACATGAACCTATTGGAGTCTGTGGACAGATCATACCGGTGAGAGAGGTGGGGAGTGGGATGGAGGGAGAAAATGGCAGGGAGAAAAAGATTAAAATATTGTACATCCCATCAAATAAAAATAAATATACAAAATATGGAAGAAATTCTAGCATCCAGTAGCATACAAAATACAAACATACAATAAACATACATTAAACTAAGATTAAAAACCCTGACTTTAAGAACACCCCCTACCCCATTTCCTTGTGATAGCTTTTTTACCAGCTATTATCAGTATTTTTACCAGGTACCTTTCACCTGCATGTACATTTTCCTCTCTGAGATTACACAAATAGAGTACCTTACAGCACATAGGGATCTCATATCTCAATACCTTTTGCAAAGTTTTATGTGCCATCTTCCAAAACAGTTGTACCTTATTGCATTCCATTTTCTCCAGCATGGTAGATTCACACTCAAATATTTACTCTTGACCTTGGGCGTGATAAAGAATCTGACCAAATTTTTCCAAGAGAACTCCCTCCATATCCGCGAATTGGTGGATGTTTGATGCATTTTCCACATATTTAGCCAATCTTTGTCTGAAATTTCTATGTTGAACTCTGACTCCCACTTTTCTTTTATATAATTAGTTGTATTCTTGTTTATTGTCAATTTTTGGTACAGTGGTGATATCATTCTAATTTTGGTGTCCTTGTAAATATTAATTATTGTTTGTATCACACCATTCACTTCCGTGGAGGGATCTATCTTGATTTCTTTCTTAATAATCTCTTAGTTTTAAGTACCTATAAAATTCATGTTTACCCAGATCATATTTGGCTCTCATGTTCTGAAAACTCTCCAGCCCCCCGTCTTTCTCTAGAGTGCACCATGCCGTAATTCCCTTAATTTCCCACTGTTTGAATCCCTTGTCATAACTGGCAGGGTTGAAATTACTGTCAGATGCAACCCACTAACAAATGTATGTCCTTATTTATCCCATAATTTTTAATAATTCTATACCATAATTCCAGAGTGAACAATGTAATTGAGTCAATTTTACTTTTAATTTTATTGTATGTTTCTTTATCTCCGATCACATTCTGAATTGGGTATCCTCCAAACTCTTTCTCCATTTCTTTCCACTTTGCTGTGTAGTCTGGTTTACACCAGCAGAGTAAATATCTCAGCTAGGCTGCAAAGTAGTATTCTTTCAGTCTTGGTAGACCCATTCCCCCTCTGTCTTTTGGCAGCTGGAGAGTTTCAAAACTAATACTAGGTTTTTTACCTGCCCAGATAAACATTGATATTATTCTGTTCCAGCTCACAAACTGGGTTTGAGAAACCTCTACTGGTAGAGAGTGAATGAAATAGAGGAGCCTAGGTAGCACATTCATTTTGATTATTTAAATTCTCGAGTTAAAATCTAGCGCAAGGGAGTGGCCCATCTTCCAATGTCTTTTTGTATCTCTTGGCTTATTTTGTCATAGTTTTCTTTATATAGTTTAGATAATCCTTTGTGATGGAGACCCCCAGATATTTTATTTTCTTTAGGTTCCAATTAAGATGATATGAATCCTGAATCTCTTTTGATGGAGTATAGTTAAATGGTAGTATATGTGTTTTCAATATATTAACTTTATATCCTGAGAGGTGCCTGTACGTTTCTAAAAGTTTCATCAGTACAGGGAGTGATTTGTTTGGTTTTTCTAAGAAGGCTATGACATCATCAGCAAAAAGTCCTATTTTGTGTTCTGTTCCGTTCACCATAACTCCCTCCAGTTCTTCGTTCTGCCAGCCGTTGTGCCAGTGGTTCTACGAAAAGAGCGGTAGACCTTTGCAAATTGATTTTATCAGTCAGACTTCCATTTATTTTAATTTTGGCTCTGGGCTGTTGATATAGTCTTTATGCATTGTACTGATTCACTGTTAAATCCAAATCGTTCTAGCGCTTGATATAAAAATCTCCAATTCACACAGTCGAATGCTTTCTCCGCGTCGATGCTTACTAATATAATGCTTTGTTTTTTCTGTTGTGCTTCATCTACGATATGCAAAGTTCTTCTGATATTGTCCTGTGTTTGCCTTCCGCTTATAAATCCTGTTTGATCTTCCTCTATAATTTCTGTTATGAAAGTATTCAATCGTTTTGAAATAATTGTTGTGTATATTTTATAATCCACGTTTAGCAACGAGATTGGTCTGTAATTTCTACAGTGCTCTTTGTCTCTTCCTTGTTTGTGGATGACTGTAATGATTGCTTCAGTCCAGGATGGAGGTATTTTATTGTGAGCTCATCTTTGAACATTTTATACCACTCTGCGGGGTATCCATCACTGCCTGGAGATTTATTATTTTTTAATGCACTTATTGCATCATTTACCTCTTCCTTTGTAATATCAGAGTCGAAGGCAGGTCCAATGAATTTAGTAACACTCTCATTTCCTCTTCATCCGCAGAGTCTGGCTGTGTATATAGTTCCTCATAGTATCTCCGGAAGATTTTCTCTATCTCCTCTGGGTTGTGGGTTAACTCACTCGTATTTGGATCTCTGATTTTACATATATTGCTTAGCACTTGTTGTTTTCGTATTCGTTTCGCTAGCAATTTAGTAGCCTTCGAGCCTGCTTCATAGTAGTTCTGTTTCAGAAACTTATTCTTTTTTTCAACTTCTTCCAAAAGCAAGTCATTTATCTTTGTTTTCAATATCTTGATCTGTTGATAAGTTTTTGTATCGTTTGTATTCTGATATTCCTGTTCCGATTCCCTCAGATTGTCTGTATATTTTTTGTATGCCTCTAATTTAACTCTTTTTACATGTGCTGCTTCAGCTATCAGTTTTCCCCTAATGACAGCCTTCATGGCATCCCACAGTATTGTTGGGTCCACCTCTCCATTGTTATTTTCCTCAATATATCTTTTTATTTCTGCTTTTACTTTGGATCTGAAGATTAGTCCCCTCAGGCAGCTGGAGTTCGGTTTTTAGCAGTTGTTCCAGGTATTTGGCAGCGGAGTTCCCTTCCGTGTCCTCCGGTATGCCACAAATTTGGATATTGTTTCTCCTTGATCTCCCTTCAAAATCCGTCACTTTCTCTCTCAACCGGTCTGTCTGCTCCCACATCTGCGCCAGTGCATCCTTCGCATTGAATTGAATAGCTCTAGCAGCTCTAGTAGCACTAGCAACGCTCTCGGAGATTTCTTCCATTACAAGTTGTTTTTCAGCTTTGTTTGGCTTTTCAATGTTTTTCCGGCTTCCTCGTTTGTTTCCTCCACTCATGCCTTGCTTTCATCTGTCGAGTTACATTTATTTGTGGATTTTTTAAACCGCCTTGGGAGAGGTCGTTACCTAAGCGTCTACCCTCTCCGCCATGTTCCCGGAACCCAAATTAGATTTCTGTATAAAGATAAGTCATGTTCCTCTTCAGCTAGTTGACTTGCTCAATCTTGAATTATGTCTACACTAGTTTGTAGAGATATGGTATGTAAACATGCATGCCTCTTCCCCTAACTTAAGGCTTCTTTTCTCAGTGTCACTGGAAGTATCTTAACTTGGGAAGCAGTAGCTATGCCTATCTGCTGTAGTCCCTCCAACCCACACATAAGAACAAACAGCACATGCCATCAGTGGGGAGTATTTGCACAGAGGTTGCTTTTTGATGATACTGTAGATTGTACTTTAAGGCACAATAGCTTGTTATGTTAATACAGTGTTGCCCAGACTTCTCTGCAGATGTTGTTGATGTTTATCTTCCATTGAGTTCTTCAGTTGTTTCTATGTCTCTCATGGTTAATTTGTAAGGTACAGAATTCTGAAACAAGCTGTCAGCTGATGACAATTGGAGTTGCAGATTAATGTATTTAAGGGCTTATCAGGTGCCAAAACAGTTGCATCTGATAAGATAACAGTTTGTGCTCACAGACAGGATTTTACAACAAGGTAACTATTTAATCTTTCATGATGACGATTGTGAGGTAAATGGTAGAAATAGTGTTCTTGTTACAAAGTAATCTACTAGGATGCACACACACTCTACTTTAGAGAGGGCTGCATTTTTTCACAAAGGGCTCAAGTTGGTGTGAACGCAGCCATAACACAGCCAGAACGCTGAAATCATTCAAGGTGCACAGTGATAAAAAAGCGATGTCACATTTCCTATGTGGGTAATGAATATTGATCAGAGCAATCAGAAAATATAAACAATGAGTGACACTACAGTTTGTAGTCTAGTCGTGTAATAATGGACTTGGGAATGGGAAATGGAAATAAAGTTCTCCTTCTCTCCCTGCAGTGGAACTTTCCCCTTTTGATGCAGGCCTGGAAACTTGGCCCTGCCCTTGCAACTGGGAACACTGTGGTGATGAAAGTTGCAGAGCAGACACCACTCACAGCACTCTATGTAGCCAGCCTGATTAAAGAGGTACTTTTCATAATTTATACTACATCAATTAATGTGACTTACCAGAAAAGTCATGTTTTCTTTCTTTTTTTTTAATACAATATTTACACTTGACCATTCAGTAGGTAAAAAGATTGACTCAAAGTAGAAAATTCTGTTCTTATTTAGCCTTTGATTTTAATGGTCTTTCTCTTCTCCAGAGCTTGCACTGGTGTGCTGTGTTCCCAAATTAGGAAATGCTGTCTAAGATTGTATGATTATAAACTCTTTCTTTGTTTATCAGGGCGATGTATCATAGTTGTTAGCCTCAGTATTATGGGAAATGAAAGATTTCCTCTGACTTCCCTAATCAGATGTTGAAAATGTTGATACAGCACATAGGGATCTCATATCTCATAGATGTTGTTATGAACTATGTAAAAGCTGGGTAATTAAATAATTCTACTACAGCATAAGAATTAGGCCACTACAAATACAATCAGAGTTACAAAGGCTTAATACAGGCAATGAACCTTCAAAACCTTTAACATAAAGGTTCTTGAAACTATTTGTACTATTTGAGCAGTTTTGCAGTGGAAAAAATCAAAATCTGTCCCTGCATTTATCTCCGGATAGTTACTACAATAGTCTACTTATCTCTTCTTCTCTTGGTCTGAGAAGACTGCAGTTCATTCATAATGCTTAAACTAGAGTTTTACCAAGAAAAAAGATGAACTAATTAATTACCAAATTCTCTCAAGCTTTTGTTGATGTTGTTGTGATTCTGTTTGCAGGTGGGTTTTCCTGAAGGTGTTGTGAATATCTTGCCTGGCATGGGACCATCAGCTGGCGCTGCTATTGCAAGGCACATGGATGTTGACAAGGTGGCCTTCACTGGCTCCACAGAGGTGGGACAATTGTCTGCACAGACCTCTGCACTCTGCAGCTTCTACTCTGCTGCAATTGCTGATTTAACGCCTTTCTTTTGTTCATGCAGTTATTCAGGACTTTTTCATCTGAGTTTTGTTTTTACTCTGTAACAGATTACTCTGTAACAGAAAAGCGACTATTCAAACTCACTTGGAGGTTCACTCACAGCCCATTGTAAATTGCTATTAGTAAATTGGTGATGTGCAACTATCCACATAGACTGTATACTGAACTGTATTTTTTCCTAAAGGTACCTTTACTAAATTGAACTTACTTTAACTTAAACTAAGTTGATTTAAAGGGTGAAGAATTTTGTGTTTTATCTGGGTGAGGCTTGAATACTGTTTTTAGGCACTCTGTATATTCAGTATGTATGGTCACTGTGCTTCTCTGCCTGTATGGTATCTTTGCTATGAGTCAGCTGTGACTGTCAGAGAGAAAAAAGAACAAATTATGTTTAATTAACACATTTTAAAAATAAGAGAAAGACATGAATTTGAGTTAAGGACAAACATCTTCATTATCTCACTGAATGAAACAAAAGAAGTAAATGCAAGAAGAGAGAAATGTCACAACTCACCTGCATCCTGTCTGTATGTCCATCAGGTAGGTCATCTAATTCAGCAGGCTTCAGGCAGCAGTAACCTGAAGAAAGTCACTCTCGAACTGGGAGGAAAGAGTCCTAATATCATCCTCTCTGACGCCAACAGTATGTATTCTGTCTGTGTTTCTAAAGTGGCAAGATACTGTATGCTACTGTTTTTACTGTGCTTTCCGAGGCTGAAATACTATCCAGGCATACTTTGCTTTTAGAAATCCCATGAACTACTCTCTACTCAGTGCCTACTAGGGCTGCACAATTAATTGGAATATTATTGAAATCTTTTGGACAGCCCTAGCGTAATAATCGCCTGGTGTCAGAAGACTAGCTCATGGCTGGTTAGCTTGGTTAGCTCTGACTAACTGCAGCTGTATCCCTGCTAAACTCATCAGTGGTTACTGTCACTCTGGTTGGTGCTACCAACCACATCACACATTCTGTAGCCATAAGGCCACACCCCCTACATTGTTCTCCTGTGTCGTCCTTTGCTGCATTTTTAAAATTTGCTTGGAGGGAGAGAGCTAGCAGAATTTAGGGATTTAGTTGCACTTTAAATGTCATGTCAACCCCTTAAATCTTGACTTCAATCTTATGCATTATGGATATATAAATCCATATAAATGGCATTGATTATGACGTGGATTATTGTTACCTAACAGTGATCCAGTGTACTGTCATGCTGAGTACACTTCTCCATCACTACAGTAAGGTGAGAAATAAAACCACTGGATGTCAGCAAAAACAAGATTTTCACTTGCTATCAAATGCTCTTTAAAGTCCTGAAATGCATAATAAGACATATTGACATAATGGTGGAGAAGTGTTTTAGTATTGTTTATTTTTAAGAATATTCCTTACGAGAATTAAGGTTGTCTTTGTCATTTCCTCTTTCAGTGGAAGATGCAGTGGAGCAGTCCCACTTTGCTTTGTTTTTCAACCAAGGCCAGTGTTGCTGTGCTGGCTCCCGAACCTACGTCCAAGCAGACATCTATGATGAGTTTGTGGAGCGGAGTGTTGAACGAGCTAAGAGACGAGTGGTGGGAAACCCTTTTGACTTAAAGACTGAGCAGGGACCTCAGGTAACACACACCACTGTCACTCACTGGTAAGAAACATTTACCTTTTTTATATACTGCCAAAGCCTGGCTCAAGGGTAAGACAAACAGGAGACTATAACACATTACTTTTTAACTAAATATGTATTATTAAGTATAAGTTAAACAGTGATAATATAAAGAAATACATATAAAAATATAAATGTCAATCAGTACACCAGTAGTGTAAAGAGGGCTAACATAATGTGTGTCTGATAAGTTTTTTCTGCGAAAGAATTATAATTTCCACATTAAAATCTACTCCTTCTACCCCATCACAAAAATCTAATTGTGTTCATTTTTAAATTTTTCCTGCTGGACACAAAATGTATCCTACTTCACTGTAAAGTCCATTCTTAGTTTCTACGCCACTGTATAAGTTGCATATTGGACCAGGAACATCCAATGCTTTGTCTCCTGGAGAGTGTGAATTACCTGGCATGCACTCCTGTCCAGGTAGATCAGGAGCAGTTCAACAAGATTCTTGGCTACATCAGCAGTGGGAAGAGAGAGGGAGCCAAGCTAATGTGTGGAGGAGGAGTGGCTGCGGACAGAGGATACTTCATCCAACCTACTGTATTTGGAGATGTCGAGGACAACATGACTATTGCCAGGGAGGAGGTAGGATTGTATTGAAGATTTAAAATGCCTAAATAAAAAGAAAGCAAACAAAGAAATAAACCGAAATACAATACATATTGTACAGTGAGGCTATTGAATTCTTCCACAACTGTTCATTATTCAAATTAATATTTTTTATTTTAAAATATTATTAATTTGTATGAATGAATTATCTATCTTACTACAATGTAGTAGTAGTAGTAGTAGTA
>NW_023339807.1:33981-34218 GCF_004916995.1 Morone saxatilis
AGTAGTAGTAGTAGTAGTAGATAGCTGATGATGGTGCAGTCAATAGTAATGTCCGGTTATTTAAAAAAATAATAATAATACTATTTATGTACTGTGGCTAGCTAAAGCTGGACCACTTTGACTGCATTTGAGCACCAAGTATTATCGACAGCCAGATGATAATGCAGATGATGCATCTGTTGGCCCATCGAGGATCCAGGATGTTGATGAAGCAGGTCTCTTTAAAGATGTGGGCAC
>NW_023339807.1:34327-35119 GCF_004916995.1 Morone saxatilis
CCAGCCTGGCTCATATCCGGCTCTCTTCCTCTCCTCCTGGGGCGACAACACCTGCCGTTGTGGGGTGGTCCTAATGGTCTGGCTGTACTCTCAAAGTCTGTTGCTTTTACAAAACCAACATCCAAACCCCAGGCTTCTTTTTTTCTCATGACTGTATGCTAGTTCTGTCAAATGTGTGTCAGCAAATAAGATGTATTTAGATTAAAACAAAAGCAAAAGTTTGAAGGTGCTAGCCTACCAGCTGCAGGGGTTGCCAAATTTCCTGATCCAAAAATTTCAAATCCAACCAGACATCATTTAAAGATGTTTTCAGCAATAATGTGTATGTGTGTGTGTGTGTGTGTTTGTTATGTAAGATGTAATTTAATTTACGTTATACATTTTTGATTCTATTCTATTCTGTCATGTCTTCTCTTGTAGATCTTCGGTCCAGTGATGCAGATCTTGAAGTTTAAAACACTGGAGGAGGTAGTGACGAGAGCCAACGATACTAAATATGGTCTAGCAGCCGCTGTGTTTACTAAGGACATTGATAAGGCCAACTATGTCTCCAATGGGCTCCGTGCTGGCACAATCTGGTGTAGTACTGATTTTGTTTGCTATTTTTTTATTTAGTTTTAGTCCTGTAATAAATGTCCTTGTTAGTTTTTATTATATTTAGTCAACCTCATTGTGTTTTTTTAAATCAAGATTTAGATGGCTTTAAGTCTTTAGTCTTACTGTAGTCAAATAAAACCCATACTCTTATAGTATAGTTTTGGTAAATGGATGGATGGACCTGTACTTGTATAG
>NW_023339807.1:35219-39340 GCF_004916995.1 Morone saxatilis
ATACACATTCACACACCAATGCTATGCATCAGGAGCAATTTGGGGTTCAGTATCTTGCTCAAGGATACTTCGACATGTGGCAGGAGGAGCTGGAACCAACAACCTTCCGATTGGGGGACAACCCGCTCTGCCTCTGAGCCACAGCCGCCCATAGTGTAGTCCGTAGTCCGAGCACACAACTTCAGGTATTTTTTTTAATTTTTATTGAAATGCTCAATCACAGCTTCAGATGTTGTGGATGATAGTTTGGCCACTTCAAAGTATCTTAAAAAGTAGTCCATAATGATCAGGTAATATTTGTTTTCAATCTGAAACAGATCTGCTCCTACAGTGGACCATGGTGGGAACTCAGTAGGCATCATCGTTTCTCTGTGGTTTGTTTTCTTATGGCTAAAAGTGTCACAGTTCTCTATCATTTTTGTCAGCTCTCTAAGGCCTGGCCACTACACTGATTGTTTAGCTTTCTCTCTACATTTTGTTATTCCCAATAATGGCCCTCATGTAGCTTGGACAACACGTCTGCACTGAGTTCTCCTGGGATGACTATCCTGCTGTCATATTATAGCAGACTATTTTGGACTGTGAGCTCACCTGAGAATGGCAGATAGGGCTGGAACAGTCTTTTAATCAAGAACTTGTTTGACCATCCTTCAACACAGTACTTCTTTAACTGCTGTAGTATGGTGTCATCATCTTGGTGTCTCTGGATTTCAAAGGCTTGCTATGACAGAGTCAAGATACATGTTAATTTCCTCCTCCTTCTCAATCTTGGAATATTGCTGTTCAGTGCTGGTGTGGGCTCTCGAAGCATATGACACAGGTTTTCACTTGGTGTCTGCTTGCCGCTGGAGAAGCACGGCGCCCATCCCGTATGAGGATGATTCAGCAGAGATGAGTGTTTCAGCATTTGTGTCATACAATGCAAGCCCTGGGGGTGTTATCACTTCTTTAATGCTGTCAAAGGACCGCCGCTGTTGTAACCCCCAGGCCCACATGTTCGACTTTCTCGACAGGTCTCGTGAGCAGATGCGTTTTCTTTACGTTTGTCATATTTAAAGAAAAGTAAAAGAAGAAGAAGCTGTGATGAAAATTTTCACTGAAACGTTGATAAGTTAGTTCCAGCTTTAATAATACACAAAGATAACAGAGCAAGGTGAGTGCCTCAAATGCATTTATTATGAAAAATTAGACATCTTAAAGTCCACGTATTACAAACAGAGACTGTGACTATATAGTTTTTACGATTACCTCAAATCAGGTGGAAAATGTAAATTTTCTATATTCTGCTATGGGTATTTGAGAGATCATTGGTAAGTAATGTATTCAAAGGTTGGACAACTCTATCCGCTATTTTATTAAAAGATGTCAATTTTTAGCCGGTTCAAAAAACAGTGCTGAATATAATGGGATTGATTCAACAGGTATGCATTATGGATATGTGACAGAAAGCAGTAAAAATAACTGCACAGATCACAGGAAAAGCACAGTAACTCAGTTGATTCTTGGTTGACAGCAATCAACTGTTGCCTGGGCTCAATGCACATCTAAGAATTCTTCTGTGGCACCTTGATGGTCACCTGGCAACAGAGACAAAAAGGATTTCAGGATTTTAAGATGTAAAGAATATTTATTTATTTATTTTTAAGTATTTTCTGGGGCTTTTATTGCCTTTATGACAGTGACAGCTGAAAACAGACAGGAAAGGGGGGCAGAGAGAGAGGGGAAGGAAGCATTTAACATTTTAAGCCTTCTTTTAATCTTTACTTACTTTTCTTAAGTAGAGTAGTATAGTTAGGTTAAATTTTGCATGTTTTAAAAAAGTAGTTATACATTAATTAATATTAAATAAGTATACCTTTAAAGATTCATATCAGATTTGCAATAAGATTTTGTTGGCAGATTAATCTTCGCAACCTTGTGAAACCGAAAAAAGATCTAACCAGAGTAGTAGTTGAATAATGCATACAATACTTGACACACTAAAACAACATATCATTGCACATCCTATTTTGATTTTAATTTATTTTTTGGTAAGAAGAAGAAATGTAATATAGATCATATCATATTAATTGGGCTTAACACACTTCTTTTTA
The DNA here is from genome assembly GCF_004916995.1 of Morone saxatilis. Lineage (NCBI taxonomy): Eukaryota > Metazoa > Chordata > Actinopteri > Moronidae > Morone > Morone saxatilis. The sequence continues at coordinate 37,313 of NW_023339807.1, forward strand.
AGCTAATCTTGTTGCGCAGTTATTTAAGTTATTGTGTAAAAACAGAAAAGATAATCAAACTTCCACAGCAATACTGACTCTGGAGGTCTTGATTCAGAGCAATTCATCTAAGCTTAAAACATCTATATAAATGGTTTATTTCTAGTAATTACCGTTTTTATTTCTGTGTAGTTGTCAAGACCGTATTCTCCTAGCTCTCTGCCATTGCCTGAAGCTTTGTAACCTCCAAATGGAGCCTGAGCTCCAAACACGTCATAACAGTTAATCCTGCAGAGGAAAACACACAGATGACATTAATAATAAATAAAATCCAATGGTTAAAACATACATGTGGTAAATATGAACTTGTTGTAAAATGTATGGGAACCTCAACACTAGGTTACAACTCTGAAAATGGAACAATGAGTACCAATTTAAACATACAGGCCTTTGTCATTAGGGAGAAAATACTTTTTTTTTAACAAGAATGCTTTAAAATAGATTTTTTCTAAAATGATGCCTTCAAACGTGCAGCAACAAGGTATGCATATAAATATACACTAATCAGCCATAACAACTGATTGGGTGGGATATATTAAGCAGCAAATAAACATTTTGCCCTCATAATTGATGTGTTAGAAGCAGGAAAAATGGACAAGCTTAAGGAGCGACTTTGAGCAACTTTGACAATGTGATGGCTAGATGAAGCTCTTATGAGGTGTTCCAGTTCTGCAGTGGTCAGTACCTATCAAAAGTGGTTAGCCATCACAATTTAGCCCTTGCCAAAGACGCTCAAATCCTTACACTTACCCATTTTACCTGCTTCTAAAACATCATCTTTGAGGACTAAATATATCCCACCCACTGACAAGTGCCATGATAACGAGATAATCAGTGTTATTCACTTCACCTCTCAGTGGTCATAATGTTATGGCTTATCGTATAGCGCCTTTCTAGTCTTCCAACCACTCAGAGTGCTTTACACTACAAGTCATATTCACCCATTCACACACTGATGGCAGTGGTTGCCATGCAAGGTGCCAACTGTTTATCAGTAACTGAAACTAAGGGCATTCACACACAGATGGCACAGCATTAGGAGCAATTTGGGGTTCAGTATCTTGCTCAAGGACACTTAAGCACCACCCAAAGCATACATTAAAGTATAAAACAGTCTGCAGGGACTAACCCTAACCCTAGCGCATGACTGACGGGTTGCGCTGGCAACATTTGGCTCAAGAAGCGGACACAGATAAGTCAAATATATAAATGTTAAGCTCTGCTCCAAGGGATCTTCATCAGGGTCTTAATAATTTACACATCCACCATGGGATCTTCTATGAATGATGATGTCATTTTTCAAAAGAATTGATTGGTCAATAGGATGTGCTGTTTTAAAAATAAAAATAGTTTTTCTTACCTTAGATTGAGTCGTTTGTATCTACAGAGTGAGTGGGCCCTCTTCTACAGAGTCCGCCATGTTGAACTGCTATGTTTATTCCGTAGCCCATAACAAATAAACCAAACACTGGCTGCAGATAGGGCCCATCACGGCGACCATACTTTCGCCTACATGCTTGGAAATGGAAGGTTACGCGAGGGGCATGTAATCTGAAACTACACTGCCAGATGGCACCTTAATCCTACACACTGGTTTAAGTGTACGCTATATGTAGAATATTTACCATAGTGTCATATCTCTTTTCAATGCTGCCTTTGACAAATTCTACCTTGCACCTTGTTTTAAAAGGGTTAGTTTGATCCCAACTAACTTGTTAACTAATGAGCAAGGCAGCCATAGACCAGCAATTTATATGTTGTGCAAGTTAAAATTACTGGTTTTGTCAAAAGTGTCTGGGAGAGCACAGACTCAGTTCCCTTGTCAAAAAGGGCTGCCTGACAGCAAGGGGGGGAAATATTACAAATGCCAAAATGCATTTTGCTGTTGTCTTATCAGATAATGATAAAATAAATCTTATGTGAAAAAGTTTGCACTGACCAAACTGGGGCGCACAAAACTGTGGCGCAGAGGCAGAGTGGGTCGTCCCC
>NW_023339807.1:39440-47715 GCF_004916995.1 Morone saxatilis
AGTGCAAAAGGAATTAAAAGGTCCCATAGAGACCTGTTCCCAAAAAAAGGCAGGCTTATATTTTCTTCTATTTATTTTTTTTGCTTTAATATATAATAAAAGCACAGGCTGTTAATTTAAGTTTTTCAATATATTGTAGTGTAATAATTATTATAGCATAATCATATTCCATATTCCACAATTATTTCATAATTGTTTTATTACTGTATTAGAACAGAATATTGTTGTTACATCATATATTCTACTATCAGTACAGCGTTAAAGCTGCAGTAGGTAACTAAATAACAATAACTTTGCTGAAACTTAGTGACAGTAGTATATGACAGCGTTTTTCAACGTCGTGGGAAATGATCCAATTTCACCTAATTGGTCTAAAAAACGAGTCGAGTGTCTGTGCTGTCTAGTGACTGGCAGAGTTATCATGTAATACTCTTCCATATCAGTAGGTGGCAGCAGGTAGCTAATTGCCTTGTACTTTGAGACAAGAGAATTAGTGATGCATGGATGCGACAGGTGGCGGTGACAGTGGCATTGTGGCTAGCGAGACTATACAGTGACAGTGATGGAGAAGTTTTTGAAAAGGAAAAATGTTAACTCCGAACTGGACCCTGGACAAAATTTGGACCCAGATGAAGGCCCTAGTATGAGTGGAGGTCAAAAGAAAGCAAAGACGGTGAGCTCGAGCAAAGTCTCGAGGCAATACAGCGAAAGCTATCTTTCATTTGGATTTACTTTCACCGGGGATGCAACAGCACCGACTCCATTGTGCTTGGTGTGTGGTGAAAAGCTATCCAACAGTGCTATGGTCCCAAGTAAGCTTAAACGCCATCTCCAAACGAAACACCCTTCGCTTCAAAACAAGAATGCGGACTATTTTGTTCGCCTGCGTGAACACACGGAGAAACAGGCAACTTTCATGAGAAAAACCACAAAGGTAAATGAGAGAGCCCTTAAAGCTAGCTATCACGTTGCTGAACTTGTAGCTAAATCAAAAAAGTCCCACACTGTGGCAGAGACATTAATACTTCCAGCCTGCAAAGCCATTGTAAATGAGATGCTCGGACCTGAAGCGGCTAAAGAAATAGCCAAAGTTCCTCTCTCAGATAACACAATTTCCAGACGTATTGATGACATGTCTGCAGACATCGAAAGTGTGGTTTTGGAAACGATCCGTATCAGTAAGAAATTTGCGTTGCAACTTGATGAGTCTACTGATATTAGTGGACATGCTCAACTCTTGGCCAATGTGCGTTTTGTGGATGGAGACGCAATCAGAGAAAACTTCCTATTTTGCAAGGCATTGCCAGAAAGAACAACAGGAGAGGAAATTTTTCGGGTCACATCAGAATATCTTGAAAAAGGAGGACTTAAGTGGGAAAACTGCACGAGTGTCTGCACTGACGGAGCTGCAGCCATGGTTGGTCGCACCAAAGGCTTTGTAAGCAGAGTGAAGGAAAGAAACCCAGATGTGATTGTTACGCACTGTTTTTTACATCGTGAGGCCCTCGTAGCCAAGACTTTACCAGATGATGTTGTGCGCATAGGAAAACTTTGTAAAGTCACGACCTGGGTGGGAAAAGTCGCATATTGCATCTTTGTGTGGCAGGGAACATGGAGCGGAGCATAAAGCCTTGCTGTTTCATACGGAGGTTCCGATCGTTGTCGGCGCGCAAGGTGCTGGTCCGTGTGTCATCGGAGCTGCTAAGCTTAAAGTGTTTCTGACAAACGGACGGGAGGGGTCCGATACGTAAAGCTGCTTGCAAGTGATGAGTGGTGTGCAAGGCTGGCATACCTGGCAGATATTTTTCATCATCTGAATGAACTGAACACACGAATGCAAGGCCGAAATGAAAACCTGCTTACAAGTACAGATAAAATAAATGGATTCCGTTCAAAGGTGCACCTCTGGCAACAACATGTGGAAAGTGGCAACCTTGAAATGTTCCCACTGGATCCAAGAAATGGCAAATGTTAACCACTGCTGCATTGTGTGAGATACTATAGTTTAACCATTTGAAAACTTCTTGGGGAGAAATATCATTTTAGTTTCTCTTCAGCCTTCACTGAATTGCCTTGACTGGGTTAGGGGACCCATATCAGCTCAAGCCATCAGTGGTTCTGGAAAGGACAGTGACTTTACAGGAGGCAGGAGAACTAATCGTGAACTGAGACCAAAATCGGTGGTTTAAAGCAAGCTCTTTGCTGATCTAGGCTTTTTGGACAGTTTTTGGTTTGGCTACTGCCAACGCGAGTTCCCCATTCTGGCAAACAAAGCTTATTTTTGACATGTGCTCCCATTTTCCACGACATAACTCTTGTGAGGCGAGCTTTCAGTTGCCTGACTGCTTATAAAACGTAGAAAACAGAGAGAGGACTGAGATGTGTTGGAGGAAGAGGCTTGTGTGTGTCTTTCTTTGATTCCCGCCCAGGATATCAGCTTTGTGTTCATCCAAACAGGCCAGGTTTCAACACGAAGTGAGTAGAAATGATGTTTCCTTTGTGTTTTGTGTTGTTCTATCACAAGACACTTTGACGCAGAATGGACTTAATTGTTATACTATGACTAGCGAGTTTCATTTTTTACAACATTTTTCGGGCTGGTTCATTTTCCACGACATTAATCTGTGTGAGGCGGCTTTTCAAGCCTGACTCATTTGCTATAAAACTAAAAACAGAGAGAGACTGAGAGCTGTTGGAGGAAGAAGCTTGTGTGTGTCTTTCTTCGATTGCCGCCTAGGATATCAGCTCTGTGTTCATCCAAACACGCCAGGTTTCAACACTGAGTGAGTAGAAATTATTTTTCTTTGTGTTTATTTTTGATTTCTATTCAAAGACACTTTTGACGAGAATGGACTTTATAATTGTTAAATATGAGCTAGCAGTTTCATTTTTTAACATTTCTCGGGCTGGTTGTGTGCCTCGTGATTTTTTCAATGAAAAAAGTGTACCTTGGCTCAAAAAAGGTTGAAAAACACTGGCCTAGACTATCGGGGGATTTCCCATGATGCACTGAGCTCCTCTCTCTCTCTTTCTGCACATTTCTATTAGTATAGTTGTTGCTACTGTTGTTGCTACTGTTGTTGCTGTGCACCTTTGTCTGTCTCTCTCTTTATCCCATTGCAGTTTAAGCACGGACCACAGTACAGAGTGCGGACTGTAGTACTTTTCTGTTCTTCTGTTCTGTTGTAGCTATGACTCTCTAAATAACAGATTTGTCTCCCAGTCTTCTGTCAAATGTAGTCAAAGTGAAACAGAGTAACTGGAATATTCATAACACGCCCACATCAAGATCAACACACCCAGCTTTGCCCCCAGGTTAAAACACACCACCGCAGTGCTATCAGCTCTTACTGCCAGCTTACAGACGTGAAGCTAGAGACCAAATATATTTTCTCCTTGTGTTGTCATTTTGTCTTTTATGCTCTTTCTTTCTGGTTCAGATTTTTTTCCCCACATCTTGTGTATTGTCAATACACAACATCCATCTATCTGAAAGGACAAATCACCCACTTTTAAATAGTAAATGGACTCTACTTGTATAGTGCCTTTCTAGTCTTCCCACCACTCACAGTGCTTTTATGCTACATGCCACATTCACCCTTTGAAACACATTCACAAACAGAAACGAATTCATTCATACACCGGCCCACAGCATCAGTATACAAGCTGATGCCCCTAATATGAGAACCATGCTTGCACAGACAAAAAACCTACATACATATGGGAGGAACTCAAAAATAAAAACTAAATCAAATTTGCGGTGTGTCGCCATCGGGTTATGCACTAGTACATCGTGTCAACACCAAGCTTTGAAAATTTCACAGAAATCACATCACAATTGCCACACAAGGCTTACTTCCTGTTGTTAGTAGTTTGTTAAAATAGAAGCCCTGAAATTGCCGGAAATGGCGTCAGTTTGACATTGATTCAAAATGGCCGACTTTGACGGCAAGCCAAGGACACGCCTTTTAACATAAAGTCACAAATAGTATAACTTATAATCAGCAATGTTTTTTTACTGTACTGACCAATTTTGAATTAGATTTTGTTCAAATGAAACCTGAAAAAAAATGTCCGACTTCCTGTTGGGTTTAGGGTTATGGGTCCAAAAGGCTTTTTTGCTTGTCCGATCATGATACACATGCGTACCAATTATCGTACATGTCGGTCGTACATGTCTTGGGGGTTGATTCGGGGGTGGCTAAGCCATTTTGCGACACCCATGTGTGGGACCAAAGCTAATGCGTAAATGTTTGCCACGACTGAAGTTTTGTTGTTAGGGGGGCTGTTGAGCCCCCCTAAAAATTTTCAAATGTTAACACGAAAGCTGATTTAACTGATTCGTCACTTTGGCAACGTAATTTGGAAAAAAATTTATAAGATTGATAAGATGGTATCGTCATCATTTTAAGGGACTTGGTCAAATGCTGGGAGATATACATTAAAGTATAAAAATGACATTTCCCTTCACCACTAGGTGGCACTACTGCTTTTACTGAATAATATCACCTAGATGTGTTCAGGGCCAGACTCTTATCAGACAAGTGAAGTTTGGGGCCGATTGGACAATGTACACCGAAGTTTTAGCAAATTCGTGTGTTCTGGTGGTACCTCAAAATTTGACCCCACACCCTTCAATGACAACTCACCACATTCATCACATACCATCAACAATATGTCGCAAATAGCAAAACTTTTAATCATGAAATGTCGTCCGTGTCTTGGGGGCTGATTCGGGGGGGCTTAGCCATTTTGTGGTGCCCGAGCACGGATCTCAAAGAATACATACATATTTGCCACGATTGAATTTTTGGCAAAGTTTCGGGAGTTTTCAAGCATGTTCAGGCCTCCAAAAATGCAAGTGAAGGGGCAGAAAAATAATAGCTAATTCTAACAGATACAATAGGTCAGTGCTCAGGCCCTAAAAAACAAGCAACAACAACAAGAACAACAACAACGAAATATGTATCGCACAAAGGGCTGCACAACCAATCGCACACAAAATCCTGCATATACAAATAGTTCCATTTGCTTTATAAACTAAATGAATGATCTTAATCCTCCAAAGAGGAAATAGAATTAACAATGGAGAAAATAAGATATCAAGTTCGATGAAAAGGATTGGAGCAACCCTTGATACTGTACTTAATTTTCTCTCCAAGTATAAGAAGGACATTAAGTCTTTAAGCCTTGAAAATACGCCTGCAGGCTACAAGAGTGGCAAAAGCATGAACCAGGTCTATTGAGAGCTTTAGAGAGTGTATCATAGAAAGAGGACCAGAATGAGCCCATGGGGACAGACGGACACACACAGACCCACAGGTGTGTCCCGTGCAAACTGTGTAACGGCCTGGACACACGCCACACATGAGTAGTGCATGATGGCTGCCTTACTGAACACTGAACACACCAGTGCTGTCTACACAGAGACTGCTGCTGCTGCCAACTCTATATTTCTACACTGTTTGCTTTTGACAGTTTACAATAAAAAAAAGTCTTAACAAATGAATGGATTCTGTCCATAGAAATAGTGAAAGAGTTTTTCATCTAAAACAGATACAGGAAATGTTGAGTGAAAAAAAAAATAAAACTATAAATAAATATATAAATATAAATATATGTATATTTTTTTCATGTCTGTGACATTTTCTACAGATTTAGACATTGAAACCGTAGTAAAAGATGTATATGTATGCTAGTATAATATCAATATGACTATGAACATTTTAACTGTATATTTTTACTGGGTATCGTGCAAATTTCAGAAAAAAAATAGGCCAGACCTCAGCTCTCTAGTGAAGCATCACAGTTTGGCTGCTTAACATGGGTACCCAAATAAAAACCAAGACAATCCCCGACAGAGACAAGATGCAGACGCGTGCAGTGTTGCTGGGCTTAAGACTTAATCAGTGTCATTGTTACCTCCATGCAATTAAATATTGTATGGATTTGAACACCACTTGTTGTAACTCAACATAAGCTGTAATGATTGAGCTACTGAAGGCAGAGTATGAAAACATATTATAGAATGTGACCCGAGATCAAATTTGCTATTCTTATAGATTTATTTAAACTTGTGTCTCTTCTAACTACTAATTAGCCAATTATAAACAGAATTATCTTCTAACCAGTCTTACCTTATTCCTGAAGGCATCCTGTGGAGCCTTTGGTTGACATACAGATATCTGTTCTTGGAGGCAATATGACTGTGCGTGACTGGCAGAATCTCCCCCCCAAGACCCAGGTCATCCACCTACAAAAATAAACACAAACACACACCATTACACTTTATAATAATGTAATTTTTTTGTCTGTTGAGATATTTTCTACATTGTGTACACAGGTATGGTCTGGTCTCCTCTTAAATTGAATATTGGAAAGATATACTATTGAGTCCTTACAGTCTCCTGGCTGAGGCAGCAGCAGTGACACAATGGAGAGACAAGTTCAGGATGTTTACAAATTTTTTACGCGCGCGCACACACACACACACACACATATATATTTTTTTTTTTTTTTGACCACCTTTAATTGATAGTGACAGCTGAAGAGTGACAGGAAAGGAGGAGGGTTGTCAAAGGGCCACAGGTTGGAGTTGTACCCATGGCTGGTGCAGCAAGGGCTCAGCCTTGGTACATAGCGCACCAGCTCTACCTGGTGAGGTACCAGGATGCCCCAACAAATGTATTATTATCTTCTGCTTATTCTCGCAGAATAATAATGTGAATATAAATCCTTCAGAATCAGAAGTTGCATGTTTCTATTGGAGGAACTGTCTACTTTTAGTATTTTTCCCCAAGTTCTCCTAAGGTCTAATCAACACCAAGCTGCATAGGTCATAGTTCCTAATTATGTATTGAGTTCTTATTTTTTTCAGTTCAGAACGTATTTTTCCTAAACCTGCTGTGGATTTTACAGTCTTCTTGTATCTTGGACCTTTTGTTTGATTATGACCATTTAAATCTACTGAGTCTACAGTGTAAGGTCATTATTTGTGAGTATCAGACAGCATTTTCATCTGTAATAATAAACATACAAGTCAGTATAAAGAAAATTATTAATCTTTAAATGGTTTATTCATGATTTTAAATTGTGTTTATGACAGAAAATCATTAGTTAACACACCACTAACTATAGCCTATGGTAGAACTCGCCATATTGAGTGTGTTGCGTCCCACTGCCCCAGCAGGTCGAATCCCTCTAGGTCCATGTTCAAACACTGCCCCATCTGATCTCCTGGTGGACCACAGCCAACCTCCAAACCGACTGCTGGACTCCAAAACAATGACCTAGAGAAAAACAGAAGGAGAGAGGCGACTGTCACCACATTTTAAAAATCTATTTCTTTTATCAGCAATTAGATTTTAAACAATAACGATACCAATTAAAACAGAAAGCAGTGATGATCGGGCCCCCGCACTCCACTCAACTTGGGGTGTGCTGTGGCCACATGACGTGCAAGTATAACATTTGTAGACCGCGACATGAATATTGGCACTTAGATGTGTTTAGGCCAGGGCTCTTGCACCTAAACGTGAAGTTTAGGTGCAAATGGAGAATCTGTACTGCAGTTAGGTTTAGCAGTAGGGTTAGGGTTTGATGAAGATTTTGATAATGCAACATTTTGAACTTCTCTGGATTGTCTGGAGTCGACTGGAAGTCGTGATGATCAATTCACTAGGAAGAGTTTGGTAAAATAGAAGCCCTGAAATTGCTGGAAATGGTGTCACAGTTTGACATTCGATTCAACCGGGTCAACTTTGATGGCACGCCACAGAGACGACCTTTGACAAAAAGTCACAAATATCACAACTTTTAATCAGCAATATTTAGTAGATCCGATAAATTCCTTAGGAGTAGTTTGTTCAAATACAACACTTTTTTGTACATCCTGACGTGATTCTGACCAGTTTCGTATGCTACTGGATGCTTGAATTTCCCTCGGGATAAATAAAGTATTTATCTATCTATGTTATTACTCTTCGGCGGTAGTCGCATCATCCTCCCTGCTAATTTCATCATGTCCGCGAAGCCAGACACCTGTGGTGTTTTTGAAAGGTTTGCAGGGGCTCGTATCTAGCTATTTGACGGACACCACGGCAACACCAGATGAAATGTAAAACTGCTCCATGTTGGGGTGTGTCCAAGGTTGCTGATGTTAGCCTTGAAAACCCGAAAAATGCGAAGTGTGTTTATTGTTTTGAGCTTCCAAAATCCTATACCGCTATGCATGCTCCGCGTTCCTCTACGAGAAGCGACACGGTTCAATAATTGA
>NW_023339807.1:47815-54401 GCF_004916995.1 Morone saxatilis
AGTGGTCGGAAGAATAGAAAGGCGCTATACAAGTACAGGTCCATTTACCATTTACCATTTACTTCAGCTTTAAAGGTGCGATCGAATAGCACGCTCCTTCCCTGTGGCTCTACTTATCCACAGTGCTATACAATGCAATACAAGTTTTTACAAAATAACTAAAATTAAATAATTTGAACAATAAAACACAAGGTGGACACAAGGACTAAAATCATATCAATAAATTAAGTTGTATTTACATATTGCCATAACTACAATAACAAAACAAATATTTAGACTCTAAACTAGATTTTTGTCTACAGCTTTACTATTCCTGGCCACTCCAGAGCTGTCAATCATCCACTGCGACCTGAAACCAGAGAACATCCTGCTGTGTAACCCCAAGAGATCTGCAATCAAGATAGTTGACTTTGGATCCTCCTGCCAGCTCGGACAGAGGGTGAGCAGAATCCACACACGTTTAAAGAAAGTTACACAAACCTTCCAGCAATGCTGCCACAGTACATTCATCAGTTTTCTTCATATAAAATAATTCATTATAATTGCCTCTCATCTGTGGTGCTTGATGGGAGATGCTCGACCCTCTGTGACTAGGGTTTAGAAAATAGATGAATGAAGGATGAATAAATGTGTCATACACATGTGTAAGTGGTATTGTACTTACCCACTCTTTACCAAGACTCTTTTGTATAATTAAAATGTATAATTTTGCATTAAATGCAATTCAGTATTCTGCATTTATGTCAGTGTTTTAGTTGCCTTACATTGTCAGCAATGTCAGAAAAAGTCAGTGTAAGTTAGTTAAGCTTCTGTATGAAGGTTGAATGTCCTGAATGGCAGTAACAGACTGTGGTTGACTGGTTACACTGCTGCTCTAGAAGAACTTGGCTCCTCACAGTGGACAGCTAGTGAAACAGCAGTCAACATACACTTACCTCAGCTTATAAATGAAGCTAGCTTTAGAGTTGTTGAAGATGCAACATTTGAATAGGTTGGACACCACTAGATATAAAGTTAAGCTTCAAGTATTTTAATTGTTCTCTGATCTCTAAACTGCTCTCCACTTCCTTCTGGTCCTCCTCTCAGATCTATCAGTACATCCAGAGCAGGTTTTACCGCTCTCCTGAGGTTCTGTTGGGAATGCCATATGACCTGGCCATTGACATGTGGTCTCTGGGATGCATCCTGGTAGAGATGCACACAGGAGAGCCTCTCTTCAGTGGCTCCAATGAGGTAAATCCTAGTCCAGTATGCAACTTCTACAGTGTGATGTAGAAACTTGAAGCCACCACTGCACATACACTGAGAATGTACTTGGAATGGAAAGTGAAGTAGGAGACATCTCTACCTCTATGAGGTAGAAGGAGTAGTAGGATTTTAATCTGGAAACATATCAGACACATAATTGTTCCCAGCGGACTATTTGTATATATGTCTCAATACATGTCTGGAGGGAATCTTAATAATTCATCTAGTTAAATGTACCATAATACATAATACAAAAAACTATTTATTTTCATTGTTGAGACCACTTCCCCAAAAGACACAGGATAGAGCAGGGACTGTGTTAATTGGCATGTATGTACACGATACAAAAAATAATTATAAGTGCGTGTGTGTGTGTGTGTGTGTGTGTGTATGTGTGTGTGTAGGTTGACCAGATGAATAAGATTGTGGAGGTTCTGGGGGTCCCACCCAGCCACATGCTGGATGCAGCTCCTAAAGCTAGGAAGTACTTCGACAAGCTGTCAGATGGTCTGTGGACAGTGAAGAAGAACAAGGACATCAAAAAGGTATTTGATTACAGATCCATTGACATTTTTCATTCAAAAGTAAACTTTTACCTTTAGACCTGTGTCGTCTAACACCTGCTGGTGACATGATGCACAAGAATCAAATATGGTACTTTCAGCTATTGTGAACAATATACTCAACAGCTACAGTAGTAAAGGAAACTACAGCTACAGCTTTTACTTGTGTTTTAAACAATATGCATATGAATGACTTAAGTCCCTGGCTCAGCCTTATATTATTTTGTGTACATTTATGACTGTATGCTGAAGGACTTGTGGTTGCGGTGATTCAGAAGGTTTTATACAGACTACTGACTCCTCTTAACCGACCGGTAGGGGGCTCAAGTGATCAACTGCTGGGCAAAAAAGGCAGACCTAGTCTCTTGCATGCCATATTTTGGCCTTTGTCCTCATAAACCTGATGTCCATAAAAACATTTGGTTTCATTTTGAACCAAAGCACCTGCAGATTCATTCCATACCCAATATGTTGCGATCCACTAAAGTAAGATACGATATAAGATGAACAAATCCTCACCATATTGACTGTAAGGAAGTGGGAACAAAAGATACCTCATGGGCCACTGTCTTATGTTACTGCTATTTGTCTGCACGGTCGCCATATTGGAGAGGTCAAGATCTGCCAGTTAAAGAAGATTTGTAAATTGAGTGAGGCAGACTTCACTACAAAATCAGCTGTTGAAAATGAACATGATATTGGTTACTTCTTGGAATTAAATGTACTAACTGGGGGCCAGTCTAATCAGCTCTGTGCCAACAAATTAACCTTCTGGGACAGGCAGGCTCCAGTCTATGAAAATGCAACAAATGCAAGTTTAAATTATTTATTTTTAAAAATTTAGATTTCTGTATGTATTATATTGTTATAAAGCCACCTGGTTGCATGCAGTGTTGTATATAAATGTAAACAAATAAACAAAATGTTCGAATAAATAACAATGTTTAAATTGACAGGTTTGGAGTTGACAGGTTTGGACCAAGAGTGCTCGGTTACAATACTATAACATTATTCTGTGCATCTTAAAGAGACTATACCATACAAAAACACTTTATATAAAACTTAATACATACAAAGACCTACATTAAAAAAAACTTAAATTGCACTATTCGAAAACACTTCTCTGCATCTAGCAGTTAGTACCGGCATTGCAGTAGGTGATTGACCATTTGTTGCTTGGTAGAGATCTGCACTCTAGTGTCCAATAGTTTAAAATCTTAGAAACAATTGGAACTTAGAAACTAGCAATATTGCTTGTGCAAATAAGAGCAGTAAAATCTCTTGTTACCTTATTGGAGCAATCCAGAATGAATATTTTTCTGTATCTTAATATTTTGTGTTTTCCAGGAGTATAAGCCCCCAGCCACACGGCGTCTTCATGAGATTTTGGGTGTAGAGACTGGCGGCCCAGGGGGGCGGAGGTCAGGAGAGCCAGGACACGCCCCCTGTGACTACCTGAAGTTTAAAGGTAAACCAACAACTTTACATTGAACTGCAGGACACTGTACTGGATCACCAAAACCATGACTGATTTATATTTATATTTCTGAGATGTATTGACATCGATATAAACACAGTTAATATGGCAGTGATAGATTCTATGACAATGAAATCCCCTTTATATCTGGTATTTACTTATTGAGAAAAGCAGTGGTTCTCAACCGGGGGCCCAGGGGTCCTTGAGCGGATTCAACGGAGTCCTCAAAAAATTAGGGGAATATTTGAATTTCACTATTATTTAATTGATTAGAAGTTGAGAGAATATATAAGAATGACTATTGTGTTCATAGGTTTCATGCTCTTCACTGTTAATCTGACAATCTACAGTACAAACTGTTAATAACTAGATCTTATTGGACAGGGACCCCTGAGACTACACCTCATCAAACGGGTCCTCAGCCTGATGTGTATCAATTTGGGGGTCCTTGACGCCAACATTTTGAGAACCACTGCTCCGGGGAATCCATCAGCATCCATGTGCACCATTTCAGCGCAAAAAAGATGTGAAAAATGCTATCCAACCTTTCTTTTCAGGTGTTCACTCTTCACTCCTAAAATACTCTAAATTCACTAATAAAGGTTAGGGTGTACTATAACGTCTCACATCAGTGTGAGCTGAATAGTTTTGTAGAAGCCTCATTTAGGCTAACTGTCTACAAAGTATAGCCATTAGCTCTTTTTACTGATGTGGCAGCAGGAGTAGCTAAACAGAATGCTTAATAATATGTTCACATAGAAGCATGCATCCCCTTAAGAAATTGAACATTTCAAAGTTTGAATGACCTTCTTAGGTCAAGGTATGTAGTGAAGATTACCAGCAATGACTGACCTCTTAACCCAGTAAAGAACCAAAACAGAAGTCAATTTGGTCAAAATGCTTTATTACCATGCACCTCACCAAGCAATGTTCATCCAACATATGGTAACATGGAGGTGGTAAATAGTGCCATATGCTGGAGGTGGCTGCCTATGCCCTGTGGCTACTGCAAAATATTATCATTATCATCATGGCCACGTTTGTCCTCTTCCAGACCTGATCCTGCGCATGCTGGACTACGACCCTAAAAGCCGTATCACGCCATTCTATGCCCTGCAGCACAATTTCTTCAAGAAGACGACAGATGAAGGAACCAACACCAGTTCATCTACATCCACCTCTCCTGCCATGGACCACTCCCATTCAACCTCCACTACTAGCTCTGTTTCTAGCTCTGGTAAAATACTTGTCCACTCCACAAACACTTTAACCAGGACTCAACAAAAAAAAAAAGTAAATCTAACAACTCACTTGCCCAATTGAATTTAACACATCGGCTTGCACTTCCTGTCTGTTGACCATGTGTACATGAAGCTTATTCAATGGAGCCACTATTGTGAATAATCCTTAAAACTGTTGACCTGCTGCTGCAGTGGGCCGCAGACTGTACCCTGCTTTATGTTGTGTTTCTGGTGGACCCTGTGATGATACGCAAATGACACATGTTGAAACGAATGACCAAACAGATTGACAGATTTTTGTTGTCAGCAAATGCGAAACACCTTGTATTTTCTCTGGTGGGTCCACATACTGTAACTCTGCAGGATGACACTTGACCCTAACTGTCCAATGAATGAGTTACCTGTCAGTTCACATGTGTTCATTATTATACTTCTTGGTCTGTTTGTAATAAGTGATGGTGAGTAGACAATGTGACAGAACTAATCAATGATTTTTTTATTCTTTGGTCCGAACAAAGTGAACCAAACTTCAGGTGTGACAATCCCTAAGAAAAACTTTTATTCATTCCTGTTCCAACAGACTACCAGCCATTTTAATATTGACAGATCTAATAATCTGAATTTTAGGCTTTAAATTGATTAAACAGATTGGATTAATGAAGTTACCTGTATAAAGTTGAGTTTCTTTTAAATGTGTTTCTGAGAAACATTTGATTATGCTAACAACTATAAAACAAAGCAACATGGAACCAATACTGATTTTCCTTAACTTTTTTGCCAGTATGGATGTGAAACAGGTTTTAAAATGCATTCATTTAAAAGGCAAAATTAATGAACTGTGTTTCCACTTTCTACAGTAGTATGAGTTTAATTTTGGTCTGTTTTACTTCCAGGTGGCTCCAGTGGTTCTTCCAATGACAACCGCAACTACCGCTACAGTAACCGCTACTACAACTCTGCTGTTACACATTCAGACTATGAGATGACCAGCCCTCAGGTATACACAGCACTGTATCATTGCCAAGCTTTACATACATACTGCTGTGGCAGCTTTGAGTCCTATCCTGTGTAGAGATATTCCCATGATAAAAAAAATGTTTTCTTCCTGATACCAATTCCAATACCTGAACTTTGTGTAAAAAAAAAAAAAATATATATATATTATTTTTTAACAAGCATATACTACTATGCCTTTATGATTGCCATCATTGCTGTATAACGGGTCATGATTTTACTATCCTGAGAGAGAAAAACACTACACTGCTGGGAACGTGGTGTTGGAGTCGTACACAGACACGAGAACTTGCGGATACCCGATAACCCCAATATTGAAGGAATTTTTGATTGGTATCAGAACAACTCTATGTGTTCTCCTGTGACTGTTTATTTCTAGGATACGGTATTCATGTGGAACAAAGAGAAATTAGCTTTGAAGTGCAAGACAATAGAAAAGCAAAGCAAAGTAACCTGGAGCTTCCCAAAACCTGATCTTTATGGACCTTTTGAGACTTAAGTAAAAATACACATCAAATACATTTTTACCAAAGATGATTTCTGGCATTTTAGGTAGTTCTTATCACACTGATGTACTGTATGTTTAAGTGTTTGAACTCTTTCTGATAAGTTTGGTTTTAATTAGTTATTTCAAACTATAAAAAGGTGGTTACACATCATGATTGACAGCTCAGTCCTGCTTGCATTGAGTTGTCTGGGTGTGTGGGCAGGACTCCGATACCGCGGTGCCATGGAGAAAGATAGCAGGGGCTATATCTGGGATGTTTTGACTTCATTTTTGTAAAGTGGGAGCAAGTGGAGATGTGATCTCCATCTTTGTCGATGGCCTGAACACATCTACCTGCCAATACTCATAGTCACAGTGCCAACTACTGCCAACTACTGCCAACAGGAAGTAAACCTTATATGGCAATCATCATCTTATTTACATCACATCACACCACGCTGTGGTCTACACTGATATGCTGGCACACAACACCACTTTAGCGCACCCTTATGCACGTGGACTGTGAGGACCCATACATGTTTTACATTTTTTTAAA
>NW_023339807.1:54501-54724 GCF_004916995.1 Morone saxatilis
ATAACTTCTGTTATGAATTGAAAAACTTGCCAATGTGGGAAGACTTTAAATTAAAACTCATGGTCGAATTATTTGAAGGAGAGTTAATAGAGCAACATTGTTATGGGCCCTCCTTCACTTTGAAAGGTTTTCAAATCCTTTTATAGGACTCGGGTCTAGTCCTGCTCTATATGAAGAGTGTCCTGAGATATCTTGAGTAATGAATTGGCGCTGTACAAATAAA
>NW_023339807.1:54787-55051 GCF_004916995.1 Morone saxatilis
GAAACCACAAAGACAACAAACACAAACAGCAACACTCAATCGCAAACATACTCAGACTCACAGACAGCTGGAAACAAACATACCTGCGTACACACATCGACAGTGACACTGAGAATGAAGCTAGCTACAAACTGTCTGCTGTTGACGTACCTTTGTAAAAGTGTTATGTAAAAAATCGTAGCAATAGTATGTGACACTACCAGAATGTGGGCTCCGTCTTCCGCGTGCTTGTGTTCCGATGCCTTTTCTTCTTTTTCTTTTTTT
>NW_023339807.1:55081-59052 GCF_004916995.1 Morone saxatilis
TTTCTTTTTTTTTTTTCTTCTTCTTCTTCTTCTTCTTCTTCTTCTTCTTCTTCGTCGGATTTTAATGGTGGTTGGCAACCAGCTTATAGGTCCTTTACCGCCACCTACTCGACTGAAAAAGGAAGGCTACACATGAATACGCAGAGAATACACACATTTTCCAAATTTGTTCAGAGTAGAATAAAATCTAATTTATGTGAACAAAACTGTTTAAAGTTTAGATTATTTAAGATCTAAACTTTGAAGAGCTGAACACAAGCTTTATTCACAGAGCCTTTACTCTCTTCTAAACAGTATTGTCCTGCATTAGAAAAGCATGCAGTCAGAACAACCAAAAGCTAATAATAATAACAGTGGCCAAGGGTCAAGAAAACACTAAATCTTCAAAGAAGAAAACAAGCCTGCTCGAAATTCATCAAAATCTCTTGTTCTCAGAAGTTGCAGTTATTAGTTTAATTAAACTTGTTCTGCTATTGATATGCATTGAATATAATATCAAATATATATCCATAGGGTGCCTGGTTAGCTCAGTCGGTAGAGCTGGTGACTCATATACAGAGTTGCTGCAGTGGCCTGGGTTCAAATCTGACCTGTAGCCTTTTGCTGCGTGTCATCCCCTCTCTCTCTTATCCCCCTTTCCTGTCAATCTTTAGCTGTCTTTATCCAATAAAGGCATGAAAAAGGCAACAAAAAAAATATAAATATATATATCCATAAAATATGACACTTAGTCAGGCGCCATCACTATTTGTCACTTTACTATAAACTACTAAATTTGTCCCTGTTAGGATCCTGTAGGAAGGATGACTTGATTTATCCAGAAATCAGATCTGATGGTCAATGGTCGGGTTGTTGACAGGTTTCTGCAGCATAGATATACAGTGGTTAAAAGTGAGCCAACTTCTTGAAACAAGTAAACACAAATTAGGCCCAATTAGGCTAACCCGCCTTGTGCTACAAGCATCTGCTCTGGAGCAGGTTAGCAGTGCTTGTGGTTAGCAGTGGTTACCATGATGATAATCTCTGGTTGTCAGTTAGCAGACTTCTCTCTTGCTGATCAAACACATATACACATAAAGGAAAATAAAATCCACATAAGGGCTTTCTTGCAAAACAGTTGGGTGACCTGGTAAATATGGAATGTTATGTTAAACATAATATTAATAATGAGGTCAGTGGCTACCTACCAAAACTCGTTTATGGAAATCAGTTCACAAAACACAGCCAATTATTTCATGAATAATAACCCACCTGAGTAGATTTCTGCAACAACCAGGATGTATTAGCTGCTAGTTTTGACACATCTTTCTATCAGCAGATAAATTACATTAATTGTGCACATGATGAACTATGCTGCTTCTGTCTTTTATTGGTTGTAGCTGTAAAGATGAACCTCTCTCCTAATTCTGATGGTTTGCCAGTAATCCACAGTACTTTAGACACTACAGTAATTTCAAACAGAAATCTTGGATTTACATAATGACAACAATGGACAACAGGTGTTGCAAAATCCACCAAAAACAGATCTATGATCTTGTAAATAATTGTTTGCATCTTAAAATTATTTATGAATGTCATTATTAATGAAGTATGATGGCCACTGAAACTCCACATATGCATTATTAAGTGTTAAATATATAAAGATTGAGAGCAGCAACAAACAACTATCTATTGATTTATGGTGTTACACTCCTTCTGCCTGTGTTGCTATGCTAGCTTCTTTGTGGTTTGTTTTCCATAGCTGGTCTTCTCCGTGTGCAGCTGAGTAGGGTGACTGAAACTGCTGTTTTTATCATCTACTTTAGTGAATTAAGAATTTATTTCAACCAAACCAGAGTTGTAGATTGTTGGAACAATGGAAAGACTAACAAAGTTGGCTTTGGTGAGTTTTATTTTCTCTGTCCACTTTGAATTAAATTAGGATGTTACAATGATACACAGGGTAAAATTACCATTTGTTTCTATGGAGCCTGGTAGAGAGGATATTGATATTATGGCTGCCCCTGGTTAAACAAAAGGTCCATGTCTGTAGGGATCCTATCCATAGTGCTGTCAGACACTTAGAATAACAATCTGAGCCTGTCAGTGGCAAAACAACTTTTAGTGGATATACAAAGACTTATTTTGTTGAGTTTTATTTTGTTTCTCTTCCCATTGAGATGCTGGTTCTCTAGTGCGACATATGGTATTTTTAACACTACAAAGTGACTGATAGATTCACTGACATGAACTGTTTCTAAATGTGTACTGCAGCCTTGTCTATGTGCCTGTTTTACTAACTGCTTCTCTGTATTTAATGATGCTGAATCTTGTTTTTGGTGCACTCAAGACAACTTTCCACACAGGTGGAGAATAAAAATATATTTAATCGTCCTCGCCTGCATTGTAATTACTGTCTTTTCTACTGAATGTATTTGTAGCTTCATTAATTTAGTTTCTTTGCACAATAAACAACAAAACACTTAGACCATATGAAGGAAACAATCATATAAATAAGAGAGAAAAAAAAATGTAAATGAATCCAGCACATTTTAAAGCTCAGCTCAATATGATGAAATAATGCTATTTCATCCTGCTTCTATCAACAATGAGTGTATTGCTGTTCATGTTAATTTAATTATGTTCCAAATTCTATCAATGACATCCCAGTCTTTGTAACTTTGTAACAGCCAGTTATTGATTGACGTCTGCTCATTCAGACAAAGCAACAACAGCCATGGGCGGAGTAGGTGGGCTGGCTTCTGGAGCTCCAGCCCCCAAATGTTTTCTCATAAGCCCTTTTTTTAAAAGCTTTTCCCCTCAGTGTCTCTGCCTGGACTAGAAAATCAGTGGAACTGCTGGGGAAATATCACGGTAAATGGACTGTCCTTTGAGTAGTCTTCCGACCACTTAAAGCGCCTTTACACTCCATGCCACAATCGCTCTTTCCCATCATTTGCCTGTATATAAATAGTTAATAGAAATAGTAATCTTTGCCTTTGTTTAGGTGGCAGGAGTAAAAACACTTATTGTGGTTTCAGAATGATGGAGATGTACAGGATGATTTTTTTCTTGGGCAACTATCATGTGTTTGCCAAGGGATGTACAGATTTTAGGGATCTCTCAACTGGCTTTAAAAATAATGCATATAGCTGCTATAAATTAGAAAGCCTGAGCCCTGAATGTTTACAGCTCTGGCGCCCCCTCTAGCCAATTGTTGTCCATGGTTACATTAAATATTTTGAGTGTATTTATTCATGTGTTATTAAGGCTTCTATTTAGTGAATTTATAACTCTTTAGGTCTCCAAAGGATATTTTAATTTCCCATAATATTAACTCTTCATAGGGTCCTATAGAAGGTGTAAAGGCTCGACAGAATCCTGTGTGACCTGTGGATGAGTTTTATCATGAGGTGGTGGATCAGATTAGTAGGAAGAAAAGCGGAGATCTGATGTTTGTTTGACTTTGGTGTGCAAAAGTATACTCTTTATTCTTATTATATATCCAACTTTATTTTGCCCCAACCCCTCCCCTCCACCCAGCCCCCACAACCGGTGGCATTCCCATGTCACCAGTTACTGTCACTGTTACAATAGCCAATCAGAGCTCACCTGCAGAAAGAAGGCAACCAAACAAAGAAGAGCAGAAAAAAGGGTTACTTTCAGTTTGTTTTTTCATGTTAAATAGTAATAAATACATTGAGATGCAGTGGTTCTTACTTTATCCTTTTCTCTTAAGCAGAAGGGTTAAAAAGTTTTTTTTATTTCTGTTTCTATTTCTTTTTATTTCTTTATTGATCTGTGTTGGATCTTTAGCAGCAATCCGGACCAGTTGTCATGGTGATTAGCAGCACAGAGAGGAGGAGCTGTCTGGAGGAGAAACACAACAGGAGGAGGAGAAGAAGAAGAGAGCAGGGAGGTGGGGAGGATAAGGAGGAGAAGGAGATCCCTATGAGCGCCAGGAAGGCATCAGTGTCCTGTCACCTTCTCCT
>NW_023339807.1:59077-78113 GCF_004916995.1 Morone saxatilis
CTTGGATATTCTCATCTGTGGACTAGAATAAAAAGAATAGTAATAGGAATAGCCAGACTTTCCTGATCAGTCCAGTCAACAGACAAAATCAAAAAGACCAAACTAATGATTTCACTTGATATTGTATCCAGAATAGTCTCCATAACAAAGAGGCAAGAGGTTAATTAAATAAGGCTATAGCATAATGTGAGAAATGAGGAATACTTGTTCGGCTTATAAGAATGCATGGATAAAAACATACATGTTTTCTTACTCAACAAGAATGATTGGGTTTGTGTCAATGCCAATATCAAAGCAACAAGAATATATGTTGTGTAAGAACAGTTGACCTCTATTTATAATAGTAAACCGTCACCAACAGTACCATCATAAACGACGTATTGATTAAAATGACACTAGTACAATGCTCCATTACTCCTGAGTCTCCCTAAAAAAAGTGTGCAATGATTCCGCCACTAGGTGGCGCTCTGGTGATAGGGTAATCACTGGTACGAGACCGTAATAGTTATAAATATGAAATACACAGGGCACCTGGTAGACTGGTCCAGTAGCTCACATACCAAAAATCGTGTTGTATGCACCACCCTACAGATTTAAAAAACGCTAGCCCCGCGCCATGTTTCAGCCGGATATGTATGAAACTCGGTAGCACGTGTAACGTAAAAAAGCCTCTTGGACCAATACCCCAAACCCACGGGAATTCGCCATTTTTGATTCCAGTTTCACTTCAGTGAAACTTTTTGCCGTTGCTATCTGAACCACTCCTCCTTAGGAATTCATCGGATCTGCTTCAAAATTGGTCAGTACGCTCAAAGTATTGCTGATACAAATGTGCTATTTGTGCATGTACGTTGAAGGGCGTGTCTGTGACGTGCCGTCAAAAGTTGGCTATTTTGAATTCCGTGCTCATTTTTCTGTGAATTTTTGCTTGTATTTGAACGAACTCCTCCTAGGAATTCATCGGATCTATCGTTCAAATGGTCAGTACAGTCAAAGTATGTTGGTGATAAAAGTGTGCTATTTGTGCCCGTACGTTGCAAGGCGTGTACGTGTGCGTGCCGCAAAGTTGGCCAGGTTGAATCAAATGCAAACTGGATGCCATTCTCCGGTTACTTTAAGGTCTTCTGTTTTAACTTAACTCCTCCTACAGTTTTTTCAGATAGACTCAAATTCGATCACTGCAATCTAGACATCATTGGGATCTAAAAGTTGTGCTATTTTGACTTACGTTCAACCGCTTTGCCCGTGACGACGTGTCGAATTTCGCTGATAGGCCATAAAACAGATGTACTCCTATCTCAGTCCCTGGAACACATCCTCACAACTTCAGCGTACGTGTCACATCTCAAATGAAACTTCACACTACAACAATATTCAGATATAGTGATAATGGCCACCTACTGGCAACAGGAAGTAAGCGTGCATAGCGACTTTGATCTGCAGTACGTGAAATTTCATGTTTTGGTCCGCACGTGTTACGCCTGCATGTGACGCGGCCGCAGCACACCCCGAGTTGCGTGGAGTGCGAGGTCCCGCCCCAACGCTGCTTGCAGCTTTAATTTATTATTGTCCTGCCTATCGCCTTTTTTCTATTAAACAAATTGTAGGAGCTTAACTATGATTGTACCTGTATAATCACCAGACTGCAGAAATGACATTACAGTATTAAATCTATATCTGTACGTCTAAAACTTTTATTGTGAAGCAGCCGCAGGAAATACAATTTGCAACAGCAATAGTAATGGGAGTAGGAGAGCACATCAGAAAAACAGTGAAGCTCCCCAATTTAATTAGATGAAAGTCAGAACTAAGGTAATTCAGAGATTTAGTTACAAGCTACTAAAATACTGAGAGCTATGCAGTGCTACTGCTCTATACCTTTCAAAGTAAAACAGTTTTCAGGGCTGGAAAATTAGGTTTATTTTTATATCACTAACATAATTCAGGGCAGAAATTCTCAGTGAACATGTAAGAATAACCTTTGTAATTATAGGTTCCTCACCACTATTATCTACGATACACAGTGTAGACCTATCAAATGGCTCCCTATTTTTTTTAAACAGAGCTCTGTGGTTAAATGAGGCTCTATCTGTGAACTTAAAAAAACATTCACAGCAGTTTTGAACCTCTGTGTTGAACCTATGCATTTGTGTTCTGTTGTGTGATAAGGAAAAGAAAGTAATCCAATCATTGTCTGGGACTGTCGTGGCGCTCTGGGTCCTGGCCTGTTATATATGACAGTGCTAGAGAGAGAGCGAAAATATCTGCCTAGTACTGAAAAATCTGCACCGTCTCTTTAAGAGACCGAGAGGCACTCACAGCACTTCCTCAATCTGGCATCCCCCTTCCTACGCTGCCATTGGTCGGGGCCCCCTCCTTCTCTATCAGCTGATTCGCTGTTGGTATCTAAGGGCTGGCTGGCCAGCACTCTATAAATAAACCCAGTGCTGTCTCAGCAACCAGCCTACAATACTCATTAGCTACTTCTCTCTCTCCTCTTCCGCCTCTCTCCTGCTAAGCAAGTAGCTTCCAATAGCAGGCCTGGCTCCCAGCAGCAGCAGTCTGACATACTCTCCCCTAGCAACCCAACCCACCCTACCAGCCACTCTCTCCTCCCCCTTTCCTTCATCATCCTTCCTGCTTTCTCAAATCTCTGTACCTAGGAATGTGATTTTCTCTTATATTTATCCATATATCTCTCACTCCTGACTTCAATCAGATGACTGCTCAATATGTCATTTTCTCTTTATCTGACGACTGTTTAATCTCTCTATTAGTGTTGTGTTGATGCACAATGATGTAACAATATTTAGGGTAGAAGTGAGTAGTCATTCCAGGAAGCACAACAAAAGTACAGTCAAAAACCAATGGTTCCTGCTCACAAATGAAGAACAATACTAAGCCAACTGTGTTCCCACCAGAGCATGAGAGTGAACCAACAGTTGTGTAACACCACCTTGAAGAAGAGTGTCTTTGCTAGCAGTGTGTACACACAAATCGGTACTCAAGACCACTAAAGCTTAAAGTCATGAATTGACCTATTGCACCTGAGCCAGGCCATAGAGCAACGATAGCAAACGCTTGTTGGACATAATAATATATATATACTTTTTTTAACCAGTGCTCAATATTGGCCAATACGTAAAGTTCAGGTATTGGATTCTGTATCGGGAAGGAAAAATGGAAACAGAACATCTCTATGCTGCCATCAATATGGTGCTAAAGCTAACTTGGGCTTCGTGCCCCAAACCCAATAGCACAGCAGGTCCAGTTGAACAGTTTTGAACATGATAATACAGCACCACAAAGAAGTGACTGAGATGATTCTAACATTGTGTGTTTAAAAATGCCGCTGTTACTAAGTTGCAAAGAGCATGTGTGAGTTTAGAGGCATAATGATGGTGTTATATAAAACTTACTGACCTAGCTGGACAACAACTTTGACAGTTGCCAGATGATATGTTTCACTTAAAAACAGCAACCAATCTGAACTTAACACACATACTTGGTGTCCACAGTCACAACTGAAATATCGCACAATAATAACATGTCGAACACACATGTATAACTTCCACAACACAAGAGCGGTAGAAGAAATTTGTTATTGCTGCTGATGTTCTAAATCACACAAGACTAACACAGTTTTTTCGTTTACTTCTGCTCACGGTTGTGAACACAGGTAAATGCTCAGTATGTTTTTTTTCTTAACAAAATCAGATGAAAATGAATTATTAGGAACAAGGAGACAAAAAAAGACACTTTACGGACTAAAGTTTACTATAGGTTTTGAGTAAGCTAATATTGATAACCAACAATTAATCCCATGTAATGTTTGCATAACAATTTTCAATTTCATGAAAAAAACTATTAAAATGAGGATTATGACATTTTTTGGGATCTGAACAAAAACTTTTTTTCTTAAGTCTGTGGAATGTGTAGCCCAGCTGTACAGTATTTATAATGTTGTTTGTCACACATTTTACCTTTACCAAAAAATTACAGCTTCTGGGATTTAGTTGCACTTGGCCATATTGCAATTTCGATATTATTTCAATTAATGGTGCAGCCCTAGTGTTAATCAAAATAATACAACCGGAAAGCGCTTTTGAACTGTTCAGCCCACTGAGACAGATTGGAGGCTACTGAAGACTACTCCACATAGCATTATGACATATAGTTCCTGAGCCACGTACTTAACCGAGCCACTGACTGACCAGTCTCTGTTCTAGTGCACATAAATACACAGAAAAAGACCGGCTAATAAGGCTAATACCGTGGCTACACAGGGGGAGTAGAGTGAACTGCATGTTAGCAGAGCAGCAGTAGCTTCAATGTCCACATAGTGTTCAACTACAGCATGAGTTTAGGTCACCTGTATGTCACAATCACTGCAGATGCACGCACGTAATCAAAGAAAATAGACTTCTAGTGTAAAAATAATCTATAGCTGCATATAGCGAGAATAAAACACAAGCTATTGTGCAGCCAGTGTAGACAGCTGTATTCATTAAAATAGGTATACCTGTCACATAGTAAGCATATATACTAAGCTGGCTGCAAATCATGATTAAGGTTAAAATCAAATTTCAAATGATGATGCAGACAAATGAACATATTACAAAAGGTTTATACAACAATACAACTACTGACCCCATGTCTCTTTAAAACTAAAAAGTTGGAGAAATAACACATAGATCCCAGTCACTGGGATAGTGCCTGGCAGGTACGTGATCAAGGTTCGTATCCTGGTCCCTCATAACTGATGATGACACTATATGAACACTGATCAGATAATATGTTTACTTTAAGATAACTCTTCAAAATAAGTCACAAAATGAGATTAAAAACTACAATCCTAAAAATGAAATGTCAACACATCATGTCAAATGGAGAAACTCCCTGATAAAACTTATTTTACTGGTCAGGTTGATCTAAAGCCTCTGGGACAAGGACTATAGCTCCTTACTTTTAATCCCGCAGTCTAAAACAGATGAAGACCTCCGCATAGGCTAATATGCAGTTGAAAGATCTGAAAAGCAACGAGCAAGACCACAAAGCCTTACAGCTAACCAATAAGATGCAGAAATCCATCCTGCTAATATAAGAAAAAAGTGTGATGTGGTCTTAGCTCTGATTAAAGGCCTGGAAGATGCAGCGGCTAACATTTTTTGGTTGAGAAATACACCCAACGTACAGAGAAAAAAGCATGTTAGTTATATCAGCAAACTTCATTTGTTGCCACAGGTGAAGCATAGATGGCAGGATCGGCTTTCTGATATGCTGCGAACAAATGGCAACAAGGACTTAAGATCAACCAAGCAATGATATAGAGACCTCAGCCTCACTGAGGACAGTGGGCTTAAAGGTCCAGTGTGTAACATGTAGGAGGATCTATAAGCAGAAATGGAATATTCATAGGTATGTTTTTTTAAACACCTGAAAAGAAAAAAATATTTTTGTTTTTTTTGTTACATGAGCACAAGCAGTTTTTACCTAAAGATGTCACAGGTCGCCTTCCATGGAAGCCACCATGTGTCTGCAGTAGCCCAGAAGAGACAAACCAAACATATATTCCAGATAGGGGTGTTCATGTTTTTTCAACATTGTAGTTTGTCCATCGCGTTTGTAAAGGCACAATGAGTCGCAATTTAAAACTACACCACTAGATGCCACTAAATCCTACACACTGGGACAATGAAACGGTCCATTGATGTCCACAGAGGGATTTCCTCTGCAGTATTTAACATACTAGTTGAACTGAGAACTATTGACTATCAAAATAAAATAAAATAATAGTCTCTGCAGTGCAGTAACATGCTAAATGATCAAACTCACAGTGCTGGAAGAGCACATGGTAGAAAGGAAGAATCACTAATAGACTGCAATAGTCACCATAACAGCAAACTAAATGTAGATTACACAGGTCTAATAATGAAAGGGGGGACACCTGGTTGAATAGTGCCTTGCAGGTGCGTGATCAAGGTTCAAAACCTGACCTCTCATAACTGATGACTGATATGAACACTGATCAACACAGATAATATTTTTACTTTTAGAGGACTCTTAAAAATGCTTCACAAGAACAGATTAAAAACTACAAACCTAAAATCAAATGTAAAACATCAACAAATCATGTCAAATGGAGAAATTCCCTGATAAAAGCAATGAGAAAAGCTTAATAAATGTGAACATACCTTGGTTACAATACTGATTTCGGTTTAGCTTTTAAACAACATAGATGAACCGTTTTTTAAGTGCTCAAAAAAGACATAAAATGTATACATTTGCAATTCCAGGACAACTAGGAACATGCTGTCTGCTAATGATGATCATGTGATATAATCAAAAGCTCTAGAAAAGCTACAAAACAGACCTTATGGTCATATTGTTTCATAAATGTAGGCAAATCTTCGGCACTACTGATATCTACTTTCTCGTGTAATGTATGTGTTTATGTGAAACTGTTCAGATAAAAACTGAACTTGTAGAAACATGAAGAAGATTAGTTCATATGACAGTCTGCTGATTTTACTAGTATTATTTGCCTTTTACTACTATATATGTAAAAAGGCAAATAACGCTTATGCTTGTATTACCATATTAAACTATTTACAACAGGAAGCAGTGGCACAATTATATGCCTTTAAGCTGAGTATTTAAAACACGGGATAGTGCATAGGTTAAAATAAGCAACTGTCCTCATGCTGAATTTCAGGGGATGTGTTTATGCCTGTGCACAAAAAGTATATGTAAAAACAGCCATCACTTTTTCATATGTCAATGGACTCATTTGTCTAGTTTTCGCGGTGGAAACGCAGACAAAGGGCTGAGGGATTTGCTTTACATATAAACACTATTTGTAGGAACTACTGTGGCTGACCTTTTTAAGTGACAGAAGGGCCCTGTTTTACATGCCCCCCTTATGTCTAAATAAACTTAACCGCTCACTCCTGTTAAGTCTGTCGCTGGCTTTTTAAGCCATTTGTGAACATTTTTGACAAGTTACTTAAGTAACTTTTAAGAGTTACAGACTACACACTCTTCTGAACTCACAGAGGTGCATGGTGTCATATTTGATGTTGATTAAAGTCTGTGAGGGTAGCAGGGACATGGACTTCTGACAAATAGTAATAAAATACATTCAACTAGGGTTGTGACAGGTCCCATTTTTCTATACAAGTTCTTGATTTATTCATAATATACATGCTATTTTTTCCCCAAGTAATAATTGATTTTCTATTAATGGGCTTTTACCAAGCAAAATTAAACTGTTACAAGTTAAATGAAACAACAGAGTTGAAAATGATTGAAACTAATAAAGAAGGAGGAAAGGCAACAGTGCTGGTAGGTAAAGCTGAAGTAGGAAGCCCCAAAGTGTCAGGGCAACAGTAGAAGTCAACATTAAGCAGAAATAAATGCAGTACATAAATACACAATTTCCCCTCTGGGGATCAATAAAGGCTTATCTGATCTCAAAATGTTCCAACAATTAACTGCTGTATGGTACATCATATAACAGACAGCAAACCTCTGTGGAGTCCTGCATCCAAATGTGTATCCACAAATCATGTGTGAGAGTATTAAAAAATTAACACAGCCTGTGCTATATAAACCATACAAATCCACACAAACTGTAGCTTCAGATCATCTCAATCTCTACATGAACCCACACTCATTCAGAGTGCTGCAGCAGAGAATGCCCTCAATTATTATTATCATTATTGTTTTGGCATTTTATCAACTATTATTATTGGCTCCGAGTATTCCCAAAACACAAAAACACAAACTATCAACACTGACATGTCTTTACATATCAATAAAGTCCAGTCAAGTGGACTTGAACAATATATGAAGGGTTTCTTGTCCTCATGCTTTCTCTCACAAACACACACACAACCAGAGTCATAACACAGTAACATGAACACGCCATTGTATTATTATAGACAATGTATATTTTGTCATGAGATACACACACACACAAAACTAATTTGCATCCATCCATTCTGCCTATCTGGATCTGAACCCAGGACCTTCTTACTGTGAGGATAACTATATCAGCAAAATATCAGCAAAAATCAAAGTGCAACTTAAAACTCAATTGAAAATAAAACACTGCAGCAACATGCAGACCTCCACATTAAAAGCTTTGCAGCAGCCGTTACTGATTCAGGCTTATAACATGTGAATATAAAGAACCATGTGATAAACAGCTTCTTGGTAAAGAAAAGTTAAAGTCAGGCGAGTACTTCTTTTCACAAAACACACCCAGTGTTTTCCCCATTCCTGAGTTAAATATATTCTGCATAAACTTCTGTTTGTTGTGGAGCAAGCTGGCTACTTCTCTATCATTATAAGCAGTATAGACCAGGGGTTCTGAAAATGTTTTTAATGTCAAGGACACCCACAATAGAACATTGGAACATGGACCCCCAATTTAAGAGGATGCTGTCTTAACAGTTCCTCCAAGATTTAGTAGGCTTTTAAGGGGGATTTTGTGGCCTAAAATGACCTAACGATTTCATAGAAACTATTCTAAACAAATGTATGCATGTTGCAATGTTTCTATGATTTCTTTTTGCAATGAAATTGTAGCAGAAAGTGAAAATTGCAAAAACAGTTGTAATAATTGTTGCAGTCACAACTTTCTAGGGGGACTGTCTTTTTTATTTTTAGGTGAAGATTATAAAGTATTTATAGTCAATCAATGATCAAACTGGGATCACTATTAAGTACAATCAATAAAAACATCCATTCTTCCCTTGCTGTTCCAACTTCTAAAGAATATGAATTTGATAAAAGTTTAAATATTATATTCCACATTTTTCTGGGGACTCCATACAACCCAGTAAAAACTACTGGTTTAGACTATAGGTAAGGACCTGGAAAGTCAATGGAGATGCAGGCCAATGATCACCTGGCAAAGAGAGGCATTGACAGACTGCTTGTGACACTTTTAAAGTGTTTTCCACATGCTAACAATTCACATCAAGAGCTGCCAGGATTCTGACCGTTCAAGTTCATGCTGACCACTGCAGCATGTTCATTCTAACATACATACATACACACACACACACCACCAGGGGGACATAACGAAACACATCCAGTCTCTATAAATTACTGCCAGAAAGAAAAATAACCATCATACAATACTGACAAACTACACACACACACACGTATCAATACAGAGATTACTATGAAAGTAGAGTCGCATACACTTGTGGCTATGGTATGAAGTAAGGAAGAGCTTGCACTATTTTATCAGTGAGATCTTTTTTGTGTGTGTTGGTGTGTGTGTGTGTGTGTGTGTGTATGCTGTGTATGCTGTGTACTGACTCTTGTTCTTGCGCAGCAGGGCAGAGGTGATCCAGGGTTCTGATTGGACCATCCTGCAAGAGGGCACAGTCTTGTCCTCCACGGATGAGGATGTGATCACCATGGAAATGCTTGGCAATTGTTCAATCCAGCAGGGAAATACTGTCAATCAAAACAACTTTGACAGACGCACAGAGTGTGTGGGGGTTTAGGTAACGGTCATTGGATGCGTTTTCAATCCTAGACTTCACTTTTAACCGTTTACATCCAAATATATCAATGAATCTTGAAATGGTGGGAAACCGACCAACCAATCAAAAGGCACCGTCTTCTCTGGCTTCTTTCTTTTTTTTATTATTATTTTGTGACTGTGGTTTCTAAGGCAACCAACTGGTATACAGGCAGCTTGTCTCTCTGAAGTAAAAATATAAAGGATGTAATCTCTGTGTTCTGTGGAGTTACACTATAGATATAGATATCTCATTCTACATATATATTGGGTTTCTCTGTCTAGGGAGTGGGGGGAAATAGAATATTTGGTTAGTCAGGTTAGCTTTTTGTTACGTTGGTTTCGGCAGTTTCATGCATTCTTTCTGTGTGCTGTAGGTCTGTACTGCTGCAGATCGCTGGTGATGGATATTTTAGGTCAAAAGTAGGCCTTTCTTCTCTAACAGAATGTGGCCACTCTGATTAAGAGTTTGAGCGAAATGTCCCAGGAGTAAAGGCATATACTCTACTTGCTTATGCTAGTAGTTCTTCAGACATCTTAGTAGTAATCCAGTACGGTTTATGTGTCCAGTACAGTACAGCTAGTATTCCCAGTTTACTAAGACTCCATGGCCAGGATATGGATCCAAGAGATCAGCAGAATAAGTTCATCCACTTTTTCTTTTTTTCTTCAAGACTACATGCAAAACACATTAACTAGCTCTAAGTCAAGTCTGTGCTAACCAGACTCGCCCAGCATACTGCCAGGTGGGCTGAGCGAGGTAGTGTGATAGAAGGGGTGGAGGGGAGTTGGGTTTCCAGCTGCCTGCTTTTACCCCATCCCTTATGCTAAAAATAGCTCCAATTACTGCTGCTTTCTGGGGGACTCGTCACTGGACAGAGTAGGGCAGTGTATAGTGATGTTATCACTCAGATTAATCCAGTGACACACACAGCCCTCCAGTGGCAATGTCACACACCCTGTGTGGGTTGCTCCCCTTCACCCGCCTACAGGAGGAGGTGGTCGGCCTCTGCTGGGTGAGAAGGAGCACTTTCAAAAAGACAAACAATAAGCATTGCCCATACACTATACAGGATGTGTCTGTGACAATAAACACATGTAAACAACCCTGTCCCCTGCAACGTGTTGATATAACAGAGAGTAGTTCCAGAGAAAGTTCCTCTAACTGGATATCCACAGTCCAACAGGTCTGTCCGCAAAGACACTGCACTTCAGCTGCACACCTCTTTCCGAAAGACAGTGGTTTAGATCCAGTATCTGGGCTTAGATACCAGATGTTTCCCCGTGCTGAAGAGACAGGAGAAGCCGCCGACGGCCTGCATTGTACTTCCAAACTTGTACTTCCGATATTGTCCTGTTTACCAACTCGATCCAGGAAGAAGTCCGCGTCTGAGGTAATCACACTAAAGTAAAAGTCTCAACTGCAACAACCCAAAACTTGAGAGTCGCCTCCAAGTAAAGAAACCAAATGCAGTGAAGTTCCTGAGCTTGCTGTCAGGCGCCTTTGGTCGCTCGTTACGGCGCCTCTTCTTCCGTCTCCTTCCGCTCCTTTCTCTAACACTAACGTCCTCCTCCACACGTCCCTCTCAGCAGTGAGGGAGATTTTTTATTCCTTCAAGATGGAAACCATCACAAGGGCGATTTCGACTCATGTTTCTCGCCCGTTTCCCTTTCCGTGCTTCTCCGTTAGACGGAATCCGTGCTCCTCTCCCACACGGCCCCCCCTCCCACCTCACTCGCACATGTAGTACCATATGCCTGTGGCGGGGGTCGGAGCTGATCTGTCTGGCGCAGCCTCACTTATAAGCTACCGGATAAACCACAGTAGATACACATACAGGACGAAAACGTGACATTAACGACATTTCACCAGGAATGTTACCGAGCAGCAGTCAGGGGCCGACTGCTTTAACGAAACAACGTCGACGAGCCGGCTGAGTTAGCGGGACAGTAACCTTCCATCTGACCGCAGTAGTCCGCTCCAGGATCTCTCATGTCCTGTCCATTTATAGTAACAGCGGGATATATATACTGGAACTTTATATACACGCATGCATAGACAACCTTTACTTAAACCCTTGATAGCAGTTTATGGATGAAGACCGATTGATAAAGACTTAAAACAACATTTCCTACCAACTCAATCATAGGTCTTACTTTTCTAAACATATTCTAAGCCCCATTTCCTTAAGGTTTGCAAAAGTAACTGTAAATGAAGTACAGCTTATGGTCTGTTTGTGGAGAACCGGGCCAGAGGGCGGTAAAATGAAAACAAACAAACAAGGGACATAGGTCTATATTGATAAGCGCCATTAAAATATACACCCTTATACAACAGATACATAGGCTGCCCCTGCAACAAGCATTCAAAAGACACTAACAGCAGTTTTTAATATTAGAATATTTTATAAATATGGCAAATCAGCATTACATATATGAGCTTGTATTACTGCTACCATGTAACACATAAAGGCTGTTTGTTCATTCAGTCTTTCAACATGTTCCAAGTTCTCTGTACTCGGGTAAAGGCAGCCTCTACCCTCACTCAGCAGGCACCCTCTACGGGCTCTGTTGCTACCCGACGCTACGGCAGCTGCGATCTGATTGGCTTCATAAAGTCCCGTCCCTGGCTGTGATAGGGTAGCGGACGGGTCTGTGGGAGGGGCGTTGGCTTAGTTTCTCAGTGTGTCTTCAAACGGCGCGAGGCAGGAATGACGCGGAAATAGTTTGAAGATGTCAGGTAGAAATGGAAAGAGGGGGGAGGGGTGGAGATGGAGCCGGGGGAACGGGGCAAAAGGCTTCGAGAAGCACATGGTCACTGAGTGACTCTCTACAGCTGAGATGTGTGACTTCTCCTCATAACCCCAGCCAGAGCTAAAAGTTGCTGTTGCTATCCGAGCATTCTGGCTAAATCAAGCACAATGCTGCCTGGGAACAGCTCAGCTCGCACACACAGTGTCATAAAGCAGCTGACAGCTCCTTAAAGGAAAACCCACCCTCAAATACGGCTCACTGACAAATGAGTGTCACTTGACTTCTTTTCCCCTTTTCATGGGATTTTAAACTTTAACCTGTGCAGATGAATCAGTCAGTATGTGAGATGCTGATTGTAATTGGCTGCTGTACCATGGTATGGTTTCCCCTGATAATCCTGGATTCATTCTGGGGACAGGGATGAACCAGCAGTACAGTGCTTATTCTGTTGTCATTGCTGCAATTTAACCGCTGCATTGTCATATTGAACTATGCTTTCAGCCTTCCATATCTTTTTGTATTATGTGCAGTAACGACACATTTGGTTATTTATTTATTTACTACAGTTTCTGCAGCTTTCCATGGTAATCTACACACACTCAAGAACCTATCGTTCAAATCACTGTTACTCCCACACACTGAAAACAGCTGACCACAGTGTAAACCGGTCACAGCTAAAAATAATATAGCATGGCCTAATAAATGTATTTATACAAGTCCATATTAACATGCTATAATTATAGAGCTTGCATTAAACTGATCTTTCTCAGACATGAGCCATAAACAAGCAGGAAGCAACGTTATAAAGCAAAACACACTAACATAGTCATCACATGCAGATGTATCAGTAAAGGTGATCTGCTTCAAAAATGTCCAATGCCCAACTCAGGGTGACGAGGTCTGAGTGGGAGCCAGGAGCATGTGCAAAGGAGGAGTGCATGCCACACACACAGTTCCACAGGAAGACAATGGATGGTGTCACGCTTTTAGTCACTATTTTCTGTATGATTGCCACCCTAGGGGCTCCACTTTGATCCAAACCAAACTGAACTGGTTGTGTTAAAAGGTTCAAATACAGTGCTGGGAGTAAATATTAGTCGTCATTAGTCATTGGAAGTCTGTCCATCCATGCCACTTTTTACATAAAAAAGGATGGTTTAGTGTGCAAATTAGACAATAAAAAGATAATGCTGGCATGATTACCTTTTCAACAACATATCACTGGGAATGTACGCAGGGAATACAATGTAAACAAATAAAACTTATCTAGAATCAGTCATTTTCACCTGTGCATGTACACTAATTTCTATTTTATGTCAAGTATATATGGGTAGGCATGCAAAGTGGCCGGGCACCTGCAAATACAAAAAGATATGGAGACAAAGTTTAGCTGTACTTTTCACTATAGCCGACTGTGTGCATATATGTGTTTGCACTGAGGAGAAACATGGAGTGTACTGCAGTTCTGTTCTCATCATGCCATGCATACCCCACAATTATCTCAGCTCCACAATTACAGACAGATGATCAACAGGTGAACAAGTGTATGTCTGTGTGCGCTGGGCATGACAGGACATTCATATAGTACAAACACATAGAACAGCTAACCTACACAACTGTTTTGTAGTTTCTCTGCTAATTATAAGGGGGTTTGTTCACTATAATGACTATATTAACTGTTACCCACCAAAGGCACTTTAAGACAAATTATTATTAGTATTATTTTAGATACGCCATCAACAACTGTATGTACAAAATGACTAAAAATAAAATCCCATGGAGTAAGAATTAAGTGCAACCTTTCTATCAAAAAACATTTAATGTTGGCACCTATTTTGGTCTTCATAAGATAATATATATATATATGTTGACTCAATGCCATGTACAGAAATCTTACTTCAAATCACATTTGTCCTCAGATAGTATATTTATCAGTATAAACCCAATAATGTAAACATGGTCCATGTTTAAATTCAAGTTTAAATGCTGTCATTAAAACATGGGCTTTTTGAATCTACACACATCAATTGTCGTCATTCATCAGTACCAAAATCCATTTGTCTTTTTGAGTTTTGACCTTTAAATTTTTGGTGCTTAAAACATGTTTTGTTTGTTTGTTGTTTTTACAGCAGTAGGTTTGTTAAAATGTTTTATTTCTTCATATATTTTTGATTTAAAATACTAATGATAATTATGATAGATTGTAAACCTCCCTCCAACCCTGCTTCAGTCCATTTTAGGTTGTGATACAGCACATTGCACTGACTTTAACTGTGTAATTAGATGCAGTCGGTTCCCACTCGTCTACTTCGCCGTTTTTCTTTCTATCTGTTGATAGTTCTCAAAGCCAAGAGCTGTGGCTCTGTTACTAAATATGCGAATAAACGTTAATAATTCTCTTCACACAGTTACTGACTGGCTTCCACTGAATTACGTTCATCTGTACTAACGACGAGACAGCGGAGATTACAGCGGCAGCACGAGGAGGCAAGCAGACTCTGAGACTCACGTGCCTTGCAGCAAAATTCCACCCGGCAACTATACACCGTACCATGGCAACAGCCCTGCCATTGGTCCCCGGTGCGTTTTCAAATGACCAATGGGATGGCCAGCCGCGGGTGATGCTTGTTGCTAGGTAAACATGATGCAGAGGAAAGATAGAGGAGCAGAATTACCATGCTGCTACTGCAGGGTGCTTTCAGCAAGGAGTGGAAGAGCACTTCACACTCGGAGATACCCTTCTCACTTGGCGGTGCCAGAGAGACAGAAACAAAAGGAAGCAGGAATGACACAGGCAAAGAGGAATAAAACAGAAGACTGGGTGAAAGCCTGTGGGAATGGTGCTGCTAAATGCACAACTTCACTTAATGTAAGCTAGACAGTAGGGAAAGTTCACTTCAATTCAATTCAATTCAATGAGCATTGCATTGCATTTTAAAAATTTAAGTTTTTGATCTATTTTTCTAACACACTACCCCCACACTATATAACCCCACACTATAACTTACTACACACAGTTAAAAAAAAAACATAACTTCATGTAAAGAAACGAAATAATGTCAGCAATGGAGCAAAATAGTTGAAGTAGTCCAATGCAAAATAATATATAGTCTGCAGTCATTTAGTTATTTTATTAATTTAGTTTAGTTACTTAGCATCATCAGCCTGACATACATCCTGACACACAGTACATTGTATGGGTGCCAGTCCTGCCATACACACTCATATGACCCTCCTTGGCAGCATTGTTTGTAATGGCCATGTAGTAACTTTAAAGTGTCTGTTCGTGAAGCACTTGTGT
The DNA here is from genome assembly GCF_004916995.1 of Morone saxatilis. NCBI lineage: Eukaryota > Metazoa > Chordata > Actinopteri > Moronidae > Morone > Morone saxatilis. The sequence continues at coordinate 74,674 of NW_023339807.1, forward strand.
AATGATTGTCTGATCCTGGATTTCTGACAGACCAAAAACTATTCAATATTATGTTTCAACTATAGGTTACAGTTTCTCAACCTCATATCAGGGTACTACAGTTCCCTTGACCCTAGCAATGAATTCTCAGGTTATCATTTGAGTATGGCATATTTTGTATTCCATTTAATATACATTGATTGGTTAAAATGTATATCAAATATCTGATAGATCTGTATACGTATTTTTATATACACGCGTGGTGAATTTAACCTTTTAAATAGCTGCACAATTGATTTAAATATTGTCAGAATCGCAATATGCAATTTTTTGGATGAAGTTAAAATGTGTGACAGAATAGCCTTGTAATGAGGTACTGTAGTTTTTCAGAGATACCTACAAATCTTGTTCTGCAGATTTAAGAAAACATGTTTGTTTGGTACAGACCCAAAAACTGTCACATTATTATGATTCTAATGATTTTTTAAGTAATAAATTTAGAGATGTTCCGATACCATCTTTTCCCTCCCGATACCGATTCCGATACTTGTGCTGTGGGTATCGGCCGATACCAAGTACCGATCCGATACCAGTATGTTATAAAGACAATATCATACTACACCTGCATGACAAGATGCTATACAAAGGACAGGCTCCATTTTAACCGCCATTTTACCGGTCCATTTACCTTTGTGCTGTAGTTGAAGGGGCAGTGTCCGTGGTTGCCGTCAAAGTCGGCCACTGTGATGCATTTCGGGCATTTCAGCCTTCTATATTAACTAAGTCCTACAGATTTGTCATTGACTTCATATACTATCCACTGCAATCTGACACATTGGTGATCGTAAGTAATTAACTGCTGACGTTCAAAACTTGGGGTCAAGCGTTGGCGCTGAATTTCCACCTTTCGCATTTGAAGAAGTCTCTCTATGAAAGCGTAAGTCTTTGCAAATGTCTGAATGCGTGACCAATTGTAGGGAGTGGTCTCCCTCAGCTCTCTGGCGATGAGGGCTGGGAGTGGGTGATGAAATTCATGTTGTGGTTCCGCACGGTTACGGAGGCAGTGACGCGGCCGCAGCACGCCCCGGAGTTGCAGGGAGTGGCGGAGGTCCCCGCCCAATGTGCTTGAGCTTTAATATTATTATTTTATTACTATGATAGTAATTGTCATCTGAAAAGGGAAGCACAGATTTTGGATTAAATAGCAGCAGATCTTGAAACAACAAACGCACACGGCAGCTTCCATTTCCATTGTAGCTGTTGGGTCTTTCTAGTGGGAGAAAGGCTGTGGAATGGTTTGAACCCATTGGCAATAATTAAGAGTTCTCACTAAAATAAGTGCTGGTTGTTGGAGATCAGGTGCATGCTGGAATTTAACATCTGACTATAATACTGTTAATTCACCATTATTATGTGTGTGGTTGGTGTTTGAGGAGGAAGGCCATGTCTGCCTCACTGGCTGTTGCTTAGTGCAGTCAACCACCACCAGATATTTAGCCTGCTAGATAATTTGTATGTGTTTGTTAACAAGTACCAACTTCTTTATTGTTTGTGGACACGGGTGAGCTTGTCTGATATTGCGTGACACCCTATATACATAATCATATACCAGCTGTGGGCTCATTTACAAGCATTTTATTAAATGTAAGCTTAAGCCTTCAATGACATGCTTACTTTTGGCTGGAAGTACTTGTTTGAAAGTACTTAGAGGTGACGAATGTGGTTTTGCCCTTATTTGCATTTGTGTTTATTTTTTACACTTAACATTATTTGGGAGGGATGTTATAAAGTTTTCTCCAGACATGTATTAAAGCTTTTGGACCATATTGTAATATCCAAAAGTTTTCAAACCATCTGACAAGCACTTCTGTTGAATAACACTGGCTCCATTTAGGGTAAAAGATAATATGGGTGCCCGGTTAGCTCGTGTGTAGAGCTGGCTGACCCACGTACCAAGGCTGAGTCCTTGCTGCAGCCCAGGGGCCCAGTCTCGAATCCGACCTGTTGCCCCTTGCTGCGTTTGTCATCCCCCTCTCTCTGCCCCACTTTCCTGTCTGTCTCCAGCCGTCCATAAATAAGCATAAAAAGTAAAAAAAAAAAAAATATATATATATTATACTTAAAATGGATAATATTATCCATTAAATTGTAGTGGATGTTGAAGTGCAATGAACTTACCTTTTCTCTCAGTTTGGAAAGACCAGTTTCCTCTGCTCTGTGGCTTACTTGGAGTTCACCAGACACCTTTTTTTTTTTAAATTGGATCACTGAGGTTTTCAGCACGAGGGTGTAATGTGTGTGTAGAGTTCACATCCCACAGGTGAGAGTAAACTGGGGGAGGAAACAACTATAACTAACACTATACACACTTACAGGTAAGTGTCGTTATAGTGGTGAATTACAGGGCGTCAGTGAGCTGCCATAGTCCTGCCCATGATCTCAGGGGGACCAAAGGAATGAAAGGAAGCAGAAGTTGTCATTGGTGTTAGGGATGTTATTTTGACAGATATTGGTGATGCATTATTTTATGCTCAGTGTGATGATTTACATCACAAGGATAATTTTTTAGAGTTGTTCCGATTCCGATACCGTATCGGAAATTGCTCCGATACTGCAAAAAAATGGCTGGCATCGGGTATCTGGCGAGTACTGGAGTCCAGGCACTGATCCGATACCACGTAATTTATTAAATTAGTATCTATGTTACTGGGTTAGCTCCGTTAAGCTCTGGGTACAGTTTTTCTTCACCGCCTCTTAAAAACAGTGGCGCTGTGCTGCAACGCTGCAGCCTGCTGTCTTTATTAGGGAACAAGGAGGAATAGATTCACGTTGACACCACAACAGACACACGTGTGTCAGAGCCGGTTGGCGCTGTAGGCTTGGAGCTAGCTAAGTGCATATCTATGTCGGCGGTGTGGTAATATTTCACACTGAATCTCCATCAGGTAAGACTTGCGGACATGTAATCGTGTGCAAAGATATAAATCTCAAGGGGGGGTGGCACGAGGAGTGTGCTCATTTTAACACAAGCAATTTAATGAAACCCTGAAGACGCGTCACCCTGGAAGGAGCACAACAAATTTTCTAAAACTCAAATAAGGGGAAAAAGAAGGACGAAGCCACAAGCAGCAAACTCTGGAAGCTGCCTTCCAGCGACGGGAAACATTCCACCAGAGACAGCCCAAAAAGCAACAAAGATACAGACAAAATCCTGGAATTTATTGCCTGGGATGACCAACCCTGTCTTGTGGCTGCACTTTAATTTAAATAGACTATTATATATATATTATTATATTCCTAGATTTATTTAGTTAAAGTTGTGTTGGCACTACTGTTTTTTATACTTGTTTTATTTTATAAAATAAATGGCGTTTTTAATTGCTGTACTGTATTTCATGTTTTACATAAGGGTTTAACCTGAGCCAGGCCTTACCACAATGATAATTACAATATCACAGCAT
>NW_023339807.1:78138-80955 GCF_004916995.1 Morone saxatilis
AGACATGAGGGATATGCCGAAATTATTTGGGTTTTAGGAGCATATTTTGCACATATACATATATATATATATATATATATATATATATATATGTATAGCACATTTGGAATTTGTTTCTGACTGGGTTTTTTTTTTTACCGTAGTTTGCCTGTTTATAGTCAGCTCTTGCTCAGCGTTGTAAACAAACCAACTAGTCAACAGTTTGCATGGCTGGAGCTGAAGCCCACTTTTCTGGTCCTAAGGAGAAAAACCTACTTTTTAACATTATGAAAGACTTGGACATTAACAGGTTGTTGGGTATGTGCAAATGCCACAGTGCTGAATTTCAAGAAGGGGGTTGAATAAATGAGAGGGAGACTGTTGACCACCAATGGAAAGCTTTGGAAAATAAATCCTGTTATGACGTAAACAGAACATCATTAACAGTTACGTTAATGAGAGTATGCACAGCTGCACATAAGTGGGAATATTAGTGGAATCTTTATTTTGCCATGTAAACGGAATATGAATATTTTATGCATGTTAACATGGATAGGGTTAGGGTTAAGGGTAATAAATACATGGCATTGCTTTGAATGGGAGATGGAGCAAATGACTGACTGCTAACGTGAGAATTTATTAAATTATTCAATATGCATAATAACTAGCAGAATGTTTAAGACATATTTTTTGTTAGTATGAGTGTTGCTTAGTAGATAGTAGTTATTAGTCATTATTAGAGCCCATGGTTGGATTGGTATTGTCTCAAGGTTACATGTGATTACATGTATGTGATTTTGATTGCTAGAATACAGAACCGAAGACAAATGAGTCAGACAACAGATACCCATCAGATCATTCAACACCAGAACATGATGAAAAACAACCTGTATCAGACCAACAATGTCACATTTATTAATGCGAAAAACCTTTTGCCAGCATTAGCTTCATCCCTGTTATGGCAAAAGGGTAATTGGGTCACTGTTCAGCCCATCCATATGAGCCTATACAGCTTCGGTCCAGCTATAGTCAAGACTGGAATAAGACTGGAATAACACAACACACAACACACACACACACACACACACACAAACACAGGCACTGTTGCCAGGCGAGACATAGTCAAGTTCAATGTGACACCCAGAAATAGAGTCCCAGTAAGGACAGGTGGAGGGGGCACATGCAACAACTCCCTCGTCCAAATTACCACGGCACATACAGTGCAGAGAGAGACAGACTGACAGACCTGAAATGAGACAAATAAACCATAAAGACAGTTGAAAGTGGATGTGAAGTCTATCACATTGCAGTGTGTGTAACAGGGCTGACTGTTAATGTAATTGGCCTTTAGTTGTCGATGTTTGGACTAAATGAAACATGTTTGCGAGACAAGAGACAAACATGGACATGAATCATTCCTCATAGTTAAGGTTCCTGTGTGTATGTATGTGTGTGTCATTGGTCAGATTCAGGATCTAATACCTACCATACCTAGCTGACTGAAGACATTTTGTCTAATTCTGTAAAGAATCATGGCCTCCAATTTCAGCTTCAGTATGATGTTAGAATAAATTAATGGTTAGGATTAGGCATGTCTCAAGGAAGTTCACTGGGCTTTGAAGCCAATTTGAAATAGTGGCCAAACCATATCAAAAAAGACTTTACTCCCGCACATAATCATGCAGTCCCTTCAGGATTTTGCAGGGTTTTTTTAAGCTCAGTGTGGTTGGCTTTTAATTTTATCTGGATTTTAAATATGGGGGTAACGGCACACATTTTATTGTGACATTCCTAGTGTTGCAATTAGCTGTTGATGTAAAGCGCTTCAGACAGTATACTGGCTCTTTTACACTACAATTACTTTGAGTGGTTACAGCAGTTTAAGTCATTGGTTACACAAACTGACTTACCCACTTTTGTGCTTTCACTTCAACTGACATGCTAACTGCTTTTATCGTTTACACTTCACTTTACGCCTCCTTTCAATACTTCCAACACTTGACTCTTTTGCAGTGTTCAACTTCAACAAACGTTTCAACTTCTCTAAGTGCTTCAACTGCAACTGCAATTCTTAGCATAAGCAGGTTCTCTTAAATGTTCTTCAGATACAAAAATAAATATTATTACTATTCATATCACACACACACACACAGCAAAGTCAACAGACAGCAGGTCAGAGAGGCTGTGGTGGGGACAGTGAAGTGAACCAGTAAGGATAACTTGAAGATTACTCTAGTTGACAACAACTACACTCGTTACTATAAATGCCTTAAAACTGATACCAAGCCAATACTTTAGAAATGCACTTGTTCAACAAGCATGTAGAAAAAGGATATTTTATTTTATTATATTCTCTGTACGCAGTCTCTTATCCACCACAGCTATGTTTTACACAAACACACTAACTGTTTAGCTTAGTTTGACATGTATCTTAATTTTTTTCCAAATTCTCATAAAGCTGCTGGCTGAGACAAAGCAGGCCCTCATCTCTCTACCAGTGGATCAGCGGAGGAAAGAAGATGAATAACTGATACCGATACATTCTTTCTAAACTTCATTCACTATTTTGATGTCAGGAATATGATTTCCTTTATTGCCATTTTAGATTTGTTTCCAGTGAGATATTATGAGTTTACATAGGGGTTTTGCTGTGACATTATTGTTGCTGCTCTGGAAACAACATTTAGATTTAAACTATTAAATTCCTGCAACAAAGCAGTTGTTGGTTCGATTCACCACATGTCGAAGTATCCTTGAGCAAGATACTGAATTGCTCCCGATGCTGTGCGGTGTATGTATGAGTTAGTTTCTGTTCGATGGACTTTGCCATCACTGAGT
>NW_023339807.1:81078-81509 GCF_004916995.1 Morone saxatilis
ATACAAACATATATACATACATATTCCACAAGCCATAGGGGTTGCAGTTGTAGAACTCACTGATTGGGAGATACGCACTCTGACACTAAAACAGAGGACTGACTCTTTCCGCACTGCAACCTACTGTCTGTCTACTGTCTCTCCCATCATTAAAACATCACATCACAGAGTGTGAAGGAGCTGCTGTATGTATACACATACATGATGTCAAGTTTCAGAATCTAACAGCTACAAGTGATAGTTGTTAAGTTTGTATTGCCTGAACAATGGCTGTCACGATTAATCCCATCACAGCTTTCCAGCTCACACAGTTGTTTAGTGTTTGGTTTGATCTACTGAGGAAACCTAACAAATTTTTGTTAACATTGGAGTCATAAACTTTTCTTTGAGCAGTTATCTGTATACAGGTCATGGAGGGGTGACAAATGGGG
>NW_023339807.1:81609-82351 GCF_004916995.1 Morone saxatilis
ACTCGATTACCAAAATATTCTATAACTGCAGCCCTACTTGCTACACCATAACTAGACCATAAGATATCAGTGTCACATAACCTTTGCATAAAAACCAAGAAATTCATTAATTTTACATTGAAATAAAATAGATAATAAAGTATCAGAGTATTCATGCATTTTTCTGTCTAATTGTAAAATGTGGTAACAGCTACAGATGATAAGCGTAATTACATAAATCTTAGCATTCATATACACTCGGGGTGGTGGTCATGGTTAAGTGGCTGTGGCACACTGACAATGTGTCTGAAAGGGGCTAATCTTCCAACTGGGCACAGGTGCTTTCCCACTTATACCTACTTGTGGCTGACTGGAAATAAGCAGTAGGTTCAGCTTGAAAAGGTTTCATGAGCACAGAGCACTGGCTACCTGTTAAGGCACAGAGCTTGGTGCCTTAACAGGTAGCCAGCACAAATGGAATGTTTTCACTGTATGGTGAAAGGATATCTACAAAACTAACAATCACCACATTCAGACTTATTTCCGTCACAGACAAACTATAGAAAATGTAACGAACTTCTGATAGAGGCTTTCAGGAAATCTGTGCTTCCTTCCCTCTGAAAATTCCAATGCTGGCCTATATATGGCCTTTTAGATGAAGTGGATGGTGTTTAATGGTTAAAAAGTCATGCATACTAGTGGTTCAATACTGCCACAATGTGATTAGAGAAGGCAAATAATGGACCTGTAAATGGACCTGTAC
>NW_023339807.1:82512-87781 GCF_004916995.1 Morone saxatilis
CTGCCTCTGAGCCACAGAGAATTACAAGAATTGAGTAAAGCAGAGGTACTTTGTGAAAAAGGTCCATTTTGGGACTAAAAAGAAAAGCCCAACTTCAGCTGTGTGGGGGCAGGGTCTGTGACAAGCCTCCTTATTTCAATCGGCAGTATTTTCAGAGCTCCTCTTCTGTTGAGCACCGACAGAGAGGACCATAGCAACCCATGTAGACAGATGACAAGTGACGTTTCTTCCAGCTGCTCATCAGCACCGGTCTCATCACAGTCCTGTTCCTTATCTAGGGGCATCCATCTCCCGGCAACTGAATGCCTATGTCCCTCTACTCCAGGGCAGGGTAGGGGCTGGGGCTGATGCGGTAGCTAAGCTAGCGGCTAGCGTTAGCTGCCATAGCAGATGAAATGCTGCAGATCTACAGAGGACAGTCGGGGGTGGCTGGCTGGCTGCTTTGACACTTGAAGTCATCGCTACTCATAAGCCACACCAGGATTTAATCACCTGCAGTATATAGGATATTAACACTTTTAATGCAGCAACACATCCATTCATCCCATTTCTCCCTCCGTATTGGTCCGCCGGCATCCTCTCCCATTCGGTGTCGCGCGTTAACTAAAGGCAGGTCGCGATACCACTGCTACTGAAACTTGCCCAGATACACACAGTGATCGCATCCATCATTAGCCTCTTCACGGCCAACCCAACACATTTTATGAATTCGCCAGATGATTAGCTATTCAAAACGACTCAGTCACAAGGTAAACTAGAAGGGCAGTGGGTAGATAATGGTACATATGGAGGACATTCCATGGTACTAAAACGGAGTAACGTTATGATGTCCATCATCATAATGCACGTCTCAGCTACTGTAGATGCGACAGCCAAACCTTAATTGTTAAATACGGTCCATTGTCCTACATACATTAACCCACCTATTTAACAGCAGCCTGCCCCTTGCCCGATTAGCCATCTTAATGGCAGTGGCAGAGGAATGGGGACACGAGGCCGGGTGACAGGGGCGAATAACGTACGAACGGGTAACATTCTGCTATACCGATTGACAATGAAGCCTCGAACACATATTTGATACGAGAGCCAAGTAATGGTAGCCCCAAATGTATACATATATGAGAAAAAGACGACACCGACCGGCTATTTCTTACCTCAGGTGGTGTGTCGAACCAAGTTCCGCGTAGCAGCCATGTTCGGAACCCCTATCTCCCTCCGTCCACACGAACCGAGCCCCCTCCCCCGGGTCTGTCGTCCCCTTTCCACAGCAAAAATCCAAATAATGTGTTGTAGAATTGTTTGCCGATAAAATCCCGATTATATTAGTTCCCAGTAAAAATGCGTTATTCTCCGGAGCTCAGGGAGCGGGTTGTCGATGGGGGCTGATTGCCGGCGCAGCACAGCTAGCCGTGCCTAAGGGGAGGTGGGCAGCCCGCCGCCTAAACCACGAACACCTCGAACTCAGTCTTTTTATATTCAGCCAATGTAATTCACTTGTTCGAATTGTATTCTTAGGTATATAAGAGGTAACCGTACAAATACAGCGTGGGTCAGTTGGATTAGCAAGCCCGTCAGCTTTTTCAATTAATTTAAAGGCAAGAAGCTAACATAAGCTAGCTAGCCATTAGCTAGCATGCTAACAGCTAGCTGTCTAATAAAACACTGCCATTGGAATTTGGAGGAAGACAGTCCGCACACGGCAGGCTGTTTGGTGGGCAACGGTCAGCCGATGGACCGCTGGACAGTATAGGCAGACGCTATGAAAAACTTAATATATTTTAGCAGCCACAGCTGCAGATAGCTCTAAGCTGGTCAGCCCCTCCGTGATGTTAATATCGGTCAAAGGAGAGGGGCTGCATTGAGAGCGCACTCCCGACACCAGGAAAGTACGGCCCAGCGCGTTCCAGAGAAATTTCCCACAAAATGGCTGCCAAAACAAATCCACCGCGGACAGTCACACAAGTGACTTCCAAAAGTTACTCTTTATCTGAGAACGTGGTTGCGTAATTGTTTTTCATGTAGCAAACGCATACTATACGAACGCACATCAAGGCATTTGTGTACAGGTACGGAAAAAAGAGGCAGTTTGGCGTGAGCTGACAAAGTGAACTGTGTAAAACCTGGTTGGATTCCGCTGTGGTTACATATAACCAGCGTCTACAGCCAACAGCGAGTCTCAAAAGTCAGTTAAAACTGAGGACTGCAGCCAGACATCCCCGAGTTCTAAATCTAAGCTTAAAAAAAAAAACAGAATAGGAAATTTGGCCATCATCTCCGATACCAGTACAGGTGCTGGTCCTGCATCTACACTATCTTACTAGGGCGTTGAATACTTAAGAACCGCATTGACAGTGAATCGTTCTCAGTGTCAGGGATTAGATGATATACAATATAATTGCATGATGTCGCGATAAAAATATACATTTATCGTGAATTTCTATTATTGAAATGATCATCAATATCATCATATAGCTTAACTTAAAGTTGTCTAGCTCGCTAGTGCAATATGTTTAACAGAATGTAAGGTAAAGTGATTCCAGTATGTTTTCATTCCAACAGTATGATGTATATTTTCATGATTATCGTATTGCAATTATTTTGGTCAACACAATGACATGAAAATATCGTTTGATGTCTAACCAGTAGTTTGTAAACATTGTTTAAAAAGGTAAAAGTCCTTATGCTGGTAGCCAGTGTGCAAAATCTACTTCTTGTACCGGCCAAATAGACCTTTACACAGCAGCCATTTTGACAAAATAGTAGGGCAAACAACAGTGTTAGCAATTATACTAAGAAGCTTCCATTACATTTAGTGTAGCAGACTTTCAGTGAGCCAACATGCACAATACCAGCACCCACCAGTGTTAACCCCAATATTTTATGTCAAAATGGCTGCTGTAAAAAATAAAGTCTATTGCTAGTGAATATTCAAATTTAAATATGCAAGGTTATTTAGTGAAATATTATAACCAACGAAAAATAAGAATCAAACATTTTATTAAAACAAACTTGATGTTATGTTAAAAAAAAAAAAAAAAAAGTTATACTAATAGTAACAAGTGAAAAAGTCACCATCTATACATGTCTGTACACTTACACACAGGGTCAAGTTTACCACTAAACCACAACTAAACAGGTCAGCATAAGTTCCTGACCTACAAAGTGGGTATTGTGCAGACATGACAGTCTATTCACATGATACCATAAGTCCACACACAACATTCAAGACAGACAAGTTTATTTACCATACATAAGTTCTGACAAACTTATTATACACTAAAAATACTAGGCATCTGGCGTGTATGATGTGTGGATACTTGGAATATCCCTAACAATATGTGGCTTATGCAGTCTGAAATCAAAAGCATCCAGATAAAAGCAATAACGAGGAGTACACTACTTCATTTAAAAAAAAAAAAAAAAGCCATTAAGTAAAAGAAGGATCAGGAAACACACAAATAACAAGTTACTGACCAAGCAAAAGAAACAAACACCTCACTGGAGCCAAAAATTCAAACCATATAGTAGTTATTCCAAACAAATTCTTTCAATACAGCTATTAAGATAAACACTTCTTTTGAAACACTCAGGTGAGAAAGAAACTTGATCACGGGGCAGGTGAATTCAAAAATCCCCAGCTTAATCATGTAACAGGGTTACACCGTACACAATGCTGGATATTTACACATAATTTACATGTGACTGTGTTGTTACACAGGAACACAAACCTGATAGTCAGATATACCCATCATTTGTGCATAACAGATGTGAAATAAGTGTGGTCTAACCAGATTTGAACCATAACATTATGAACCGCTAACATGACTTGCTAGCAACCAATATGTGGCTGTAAATGGACTCCCAACCACATCAGTAATAGAAAAGGCCCTCCAGCAGTTGGTCAGTTAACTGTCAAAAAGGAACAAGGAAGCCAAATTTGACCCTCAGTGCTAGATATGCTTTCACCCTGTGCAAAATCTGCAGACAGGGGGAGGTGGATAGGAGCGCAACAAACACTGACAGTATAAAAATTAGATGGTGGTAATCGTTTCCCCGAGCTTTCTTCCACACCTCATTTCTTCTGTTTAGGTGGAGGTCTGAGAAAAGAAAAGAGAATGTTAACACAATACACATAAATAGCAGGGACTTTATATGTAGAGCTGACTGCAGCAGTTTGGGAGGGTCTGGATGTATGTGCAACCTGTCACCATAACTGAACTCTAGGAAGCAAAATGAACTTTTAAGCAGTGATGTGTTTAGAGCTTCAGCCCGATATTGTATTCTAGGGTGTATATGCAGGTATAGATTTTAATTACAATAAAAACAGTGTAGTAAGTTAATATCTTCAACCAACACTTCTGACTGAATGGACATTAAACCCCTGCACAAACTTACAACAATTGACTGTGCTGCACTACATTATTTACATAAACACACATGATTGGGTGAGACATAGCCAAGTGGAGTAAAGAGAGATTACTACAAGCTGTGTGCCCTTTAATAAAACTTGGCTATTATGCTATCAATCAGTTTGTTTTCACATGTATTATGTCGTGAACATTTAACCTTTTAGAGAGTCCACCAGATGTAGCAGTTTTACAGTTTATACAAGATTTATATTATACTGCCGCCATATTAGACTCCAGCTGCAATGTACTAATCCTCTTTTTCAACCAGAGACACCATTGAGCTTCAGAAAATGCAACTCCTTTTTGCACATTCCTGCTTTCTAATTATAAATGAAACAAAAAACAATGGTAGCAATTACCAGCTAGGTTAGAACGAAAAGACTGATACTTAATGATTTGTCAAGACTAGCAGAACACCATCTTTATACACAGATGATACCAAGGGTTTGTGTCAATGCTAGGATTACGCCCATTATCGGCCTGATAGTGTAGGTAACTTGCGTGATATTGATAGGTATGTTTTCATTAGTGTATAATCACCTGAACATAGGAATAATTTTAATCTACACAATTCCCTTCCCTTAGCTTTATAGTTGTGGTGGCAAATCAAAAAGTTAATGACTTTATTGTGGATAACAATAATTAATCTAAAAACCCTTTGTTTAATAGCTTGTATAAGTTTTTAACCTTTAAAGACCAGTGGTGTAAGGCCCTGTTAGTTTTATTGCCATCTAGCAGTGGGGAGTTGCAAAATATTTGGTAATTAAAAGAAAAAAAATGTCTAACTTTCGAGCTGGAAAATAAGAAGTTAGAAACCATAGCGAAACTTCAAATAAGAAGCGAACCCAAAGCTTGTTTTG
>NW_023339807.1:87881-99367 GCF_004916995.1 Morone saxatilis
GATCCATTGGCAAAAATGAAATATAATATTCATAGGTATACTTTTATTAAGTGTATAATCACCTGAACATAGGAATAATTTTAATCTACACCAGCTGTGGGTCAGCTTCTATGAAGTCCGCTATGTTTCTACTCTTATTCCCAGCTCGAAGTCAGACATCTTCTTTTAGTTACAATATGCAACTTCACTGCTAGATGCAACTACAGCCTACACACTGGTCCTTTAAGGTAAAAACTATACAGTATAACAAAGGGGGTTTAGTATTATATTGTAGCCCAACTAAGTCATTTAACTTTTTGATGTTCACCTAACTATAAGCTAAGGAAATTGAGCAAGCAACAAGCAAAGGAATATTACATAATATGACAAAGTAGATATTGACAAAACAGCTGGCAGTAATTGCACTTTAAAATGTTAATGTCTGATCTCTAAAATGTGCATACCCACACAGCAATTGGCTGATAGTTTCCCCCCGCTACTTCAAATATCTATAGTAGAATATGAGGTTTGATCTTATAAAAAAGGTCATTTCAAAATTGTACTTGAGCCTCCAGCAACTTCAGGGAAGTGGGAGGCAATATTGGACAACAGCGAAAACCAACAAGCTCTCCTTATTGGAGATTATTCGGAAGAATGTTATTGTTATTTCTGTACTCCGGCCCTGTGTAATTTATGTAAATCCGGCCCACTGTTGGAGATCTTGTGGGCACAAATGTTCATATATTCTGGAGTTGTCCCTCTGCTTCTATTTTGGACTCTAATTCATAATATCTTGGTCACTTGAACTTCAACGGAGGAAGGAAGAGAAGTATTTGTTCGGATAACAGTGTGATGTTGATGTACCTGTAGATGCCCACCACCACAGCATGGTCTCTCTCATAGGGCTCCAGTGTGAGCTGTTCCTGTGGTTTCATGTTCTCAGCGCTCATCTTCTTCACTTCTGAAGCAAACACTGCCTCTGGAGCCGCTGTTGAGTCTATACAGTTAGCCTAAAAGTAAAATAAAAAAAAAATAAATAAAAAAAATATATTACACTGTACAGATTCAAAACTAGTCACAAGAGGCAGTGTGTTTCATTACAGTAGTATACTGTGTAATTATACTGCAACAGCAGTATCAGCTTTTTGATCACAAATCCCTGTGAGGAAGAAGCCAGTAAGAGTCCTATATAAATGTAATCCATGCAAAAGATGGACAGACGGAAATAGACACTAAACTGAATACAGTTCATTCAGGTAACTTAGGAAAAGACTGCAACTAAGCAATGAAGGCTGGAGAAACTCCCTCAAGACAGCGACAGGTCCAAAAGAATACAAAGGGTTTTCTGTTTTTTACGTTATCATTGTGTAGAAGATCAATCAATATTAAATGACTCAGATCGGGGACTAAACACTTGATGACATCCCTGCACCACACAATAACTGGAATTTGTACTTTGTGTTAAAAGGTTGAGGTGGAGGTTGTCCATGTACCTTGATGGAGATAACAAAGTGCCCTCCATTCTTCAGGAAGTTGTGAGCGTTCAAAGCAACAATCCTTGTCTGGTCAGGCTGGGCAACATCAGCAAAAATCACATCCACCATACCTAGGGAGAGACAGACATTTATGTTGCTTTGCATCCAGTCTGACTTCACAGCCTTTTCCTATTCTTCTGGGTTTCTGAGGCAGATTATGAACTGTATTTGTTGGCAGGGAATATGTTCAACATGACACAACTTAAACTGCAATCTATTCATTTTAATTCTACTCAATTATCCACCTTATTTTGGCATTTTATTGTTCACTCAATACTTTGTGCACTGTTTTGCTAACCCCATCCATTTCTGCTTCTCTCACCATGTATCACACAGGATTTTATTGAGCCTACAAAGTAAGAGACACATACTCTGTTACTTTGTATGCTCGTTAATGATTGATGTGAGAATTGGTACCTAGCTTAACAGTATTGGCCCAGTCCCTGTCAGTGGTTCTTGGTTCTAGACCATTAAAAAAGGAGTTTGTTTTTTGGCTGTCAAAACTAAAGAACTGGTTCGAGATTAGGCACCGTCTCTGAACGAACCCTAAACTGTCTTTGTGGAAAAGGAGTGATTGTGCTCCTTAAAAAGGGCTCTAAAGTCTACATGGCTCTGATAAACCCTGACCAAAAATATGGTAAAAACAGTATTCATGGTTCAGTATGTTCTTCCAGAAAAGACAGGTATTAGAACCATGACCACTTCAATCAAGACTACCTACCAACCAGCATGCGGTATTTGTGTGGGTGCCGAGCATCTTCGATGATTGGAATGATGTTGGTGCGTTTCTTTGCCACATTGAGAAGGTCGCGACCTGATCGATGGGAGAACTCCACGGCGTAAACCAGCCCTTCCTGTAACACACAACACATTTACCCTCAGGAAAATAACACCAAGGCATCATTAAACTAATGTGAGGTTATGCTTAATGTTACTCATTTGGAGTGTTCAGTGTGTGTTTTTCCTACAGACCCATAGATCAGTCATTTTAACACTAAAATCGTGGCTGTTTTTGCTTAACTTTTAACTGACGGGGGGGGGGCTTAAAATTATTTTTTGTTCCTCTGTATTCGACAGGTTCTCTTATTAAGAATGGATAGTGTTAGAACCACTTGTTAAGACATTCTGAGTTTTAATTTCACAGATTAAACTGATTGTAAAATAGTATAACGTTTGTGAATTTTTGGTGGGAAAACGGCCATTTGGTGGACGTGTTGTTTTAAATGATAATCAATTAAATCTGAAAACTACAAAGTGTGTAGTACTCACCGGCCCAACAATGTCAGAAACATGGGAAACTGTAGTGCCAGACGCAGCTCCCAGGTACATGACCTTTGCTCCGGGCTTGATGTGGATCTGGTCTACTCCTCCCAAGATGGCTGCTGCCAGCTTGGAGCGGAACGGATTCCAGGCTCTGTATTCAATCTTAGTCTCTCCTTCCTAAAATAGAGAGAAAAACGAAAGTGAATCCTAATTCTGCTCTCACCTCTGGCCAAAACACCAGAGACAATAGCTGCTGATTTCACAAGACCAGGACTCGGGCTTTAAAACTGATGCAGAGGATCGTATTTGACACATAATTTAGCCATTATGTAACAAACCACTTAGTAATTATGGATATCTACACCATCTGACCTCTGTGCTACTGTCAAATCCAATCACCTCCACACTGATCCTCTTCTCTCCATAGACCGACTCTCCTACCACCATGTTCTTGGTCACCAGGGCATCCTCCTTCCCTCTGGAAATGAACACTCCTGAGTACACACACACACACACACACACACACACACACACACAGTTGTACTTTGTGTCAAAAGTTAGAATATCCAGTGGCGTTGTATAAATATTGGCTTCAGCCCCAAGAGATTAATCCAGAATAATTACAAACCTTCGTGTCTGTGGGGCTCAACCAAGACCTTCTTCCCTCCTCCAAAGCCTCCTCTTCCACCACCCCTGCCTCCTCTTCCTCTCGGGGTGCCTCTGCCACCCCCCCGGCCCCGAAATCCTCCACCATCTGGGGACCTGAATCCTCCACCTAAAAAAAAAAAAAACCCCAAACAAACATTTTATTAGAGCTACTGGGGTAGAAACAGTGTGTACCCTGGTAATAAAAAAAAAAAAATGCTTTTATTGGAATTGACAGGTTACACACATAATTTGTTCAGTTTATAATGGAAACTTGATTACTAGTACATGTGTATTCTTTCATGAGAAGACTTCAGTCTTCTCATGCCACATTTGATCAATTACAATAATATCAATACTTTGGATGATGGACAGCCTCACCTCTTCCTCCTCTGAATCCTCCTCGTCCTCCCCGGTCTCCAAATCCTCCTCTGTCTCCAAATCCTCCTCTACCCCCACCTCGTCCTCCACCTCGTCCTCTGTCCCCACGAGGACTGAACCCTGAAAAACAGAGACAATACACACTTCAGCTGAGTTTATAACATGTGCATTAGGTGCTTACTAGGGCTGCCCCCTAACAGTTGACTAAACCGCTGAGAATAGTCTTAGTCAGCACACCTTTTCTTCAGTAGCCAAATCAAAAGAAATTCCCTTTGGGTGCTGCACTGTGCCACGAGGACTTAAGAAAATCGGTCCACATGTGTCGTATTTAGCCTCTTGGACCTAAACAGGAAGTGGGCCTTTTTTTTTTTTACAATTTACAGGCTTTTTACAGATGGAGAACATCAGCTAGTTCGGTGACACATGGCCGCAGGGTTGAGAACTCTTTGAGTACCAATTGTGTACTCTGGGTCGGTAGGACGCGGTACTAAAAAAAACATACCGTGACCAACACACAGCTCTGACAGCAGTAAAACAATATTACCCATTGTGAGGCGTGGGACGCGACCCTAGACCCCTAAACACACATAGTTCCATACGGGCTAATGTTAGCACGAGCTACAGTTCACTTTCGAGTCTCGTGGTCCAAATAAGATGAAAACAGCTTCACCAAACAACTCTGTTCAGCCCGTAAACAGCCCGGTACATGCTTAAGTGTCACACTAATACGTATTATAGTTGTGTCGCAGTCGGTCGTGGCAAGTTCGTCTGTTTTGTGTTACTGGACGATAGCGCAACACGTGGGAAACTCCACAGCGTGCTGCCGGCGAACGGCTCCCACTTTTACATCATTAACGTAACGGGAACGTTATCGTTCGGCTTACATGTCACCTGTATTAAGGGAAAAGGCGTACACATACTTGGCAAGTTTACTTTCTAATGAGAACCGTTAATGTGAGGTTAGCAGGGCAGCATGGCGGCGCAGGCCGAGCACGCAACATTTTTATCTTCCAATAGTTGTACAGGTTAAGCATACAGTGTACTGTCTAACGGTCCTTAAACACACCACCACAACACTGTGCAGTTGTTACTGTACCTGGTCTCATATTATCTGCTTTAAAGCCTTAAATCGGTGCTGCCAGTGGGATTCTTCTCTTCTTCTACTGCGACTTCCTCCGAACGGACTGTGTGTGACCACATGTGCAGATACTACACTACTCTTCTTCTTTTCGTTCTTCTTCTTCTTCTTCTTCTGGCTTTACAGCGGGTTGCAACCATGAGTATAAGGTGTATACCGCCACCTACTGTACCGGAGTGTGTAGCATGCGTTATGGTTTTATGGGACTACTTTACAACATAATAACATTAATTAATTAAATTATTAAACTAAATCCTATAATATAACCCAATATCCTTCAAATATTCAACAATACAAGCTTTGTGTATATCCAGTTGTTCCAAATACACTCTCAATTCTTCCATTTTCTTCCTGTCTGTTTTTTCTTTTGATTTAGCCTTATCCACACTTTCCCATATTTTCTACAATGTAACAGTATATGTTCTACACTCTCTGTGATTTTACATTCCAAACATTTATTTGATTGACTTTTACCTAACAAAAGCTAAATGTTTTATTTAACCCTGTGTGGTCAAACCTCAGTCTGGTTAAAAGTCTCCTCCCTTCTGTTCTTTCTAATCACATCCTGTGCATTGATAGATTTCTGCACCCTGCCATTTCTTCATCATTTATTTTTTGATCATCGCCTTAGCTTCTCCTTTACCCAAGGGTATAACATTGCTTGTCCTGGTTGATTTTTTTTGCTATGTTGTCTGCCCTCTTATTCCCTTTTATGCCTACATATGCCGGTACCCAGCAGAATCTATCCGAAGCCTCCACAATCTAAATAAACTTTAATAGATTTCTAGCATTAAATGTTCTCTATTACATTTCATATTTTGAATATTCTAAAGGGCTGCTACAGAATCAACACAACACAACACAACCCTCTTTCTGGTTTTAGTTCCTCCACCCACTGCAACCCTACAATAATCACCATCCTTTCTGCCGTGTAAACTTACAACTGTTATTGGTAATCTTTTCCCAATACATTCATTGTTGGTATGTATATTCCTATGCCTACCCTATCTTTTCATCTTTAGACCCGTCTGTATAAATATCTAAATAATTATATTTACTTCTTACTTGCCATTGCCAGGTGTCCTTTCCCACTATCTTCCCATTCTCTCTTTAATTCTATTCAACTCTACCTTAGGTTTTGGAAACAGCCAAATAGGGATATTACTTATAGGAGTAGGGGAGATAAAACAAATATTCTGTATTCTATATTCCTCTGATTTAGCCTTTGTTACCCAGCATAAGCCATTACCTTGAAAATAATTATATTCCCAACATTTCTGAATAACACTATTGGCAGGGTTTTTATTACCACACCCATGTAGATGACTCCAGTATGTAAGCATGAGTTTATATTTTCTTAGGTCTGAGAGCCCTTCTACCTCAACCTGAATTGCCTTAGTCTGTTTTTATCTCATTGCACCAGCACAAATCCTCAATGCTTTATTAATTACTATATTCTTTTTTATTAAATGTGTTTTAGCTGCTGCTCCGTACACAAAGCACCCATTATCGTTGACCTCATCAGAGCCCTGTCCCCAGTCTACTGCTACTTTATAACTTTCTTACATTTTGATTCCACCTTTTCCATATGTATTTTTCATGTACCCTTTTGGCTTAACCAAATACCCAGATATTTAAAATGATCAACTGTTTCCATATTGTGGCCATATATAACTTCAGGTTCTGTTTGTCTATCCCTTTCTTCCTGGTAAATAACATATGACAAGACTTACTTGGAGAAAGCTTAAAGCCCCAATTAAATGACCACTGTTCTACTTTTCCTATTGCTTCCTTTATTTTAATTATCAAACTTGTGGGATCTTGTCCTCTCACCCAGATGGCCCCATCATCTGCATACAGAGCTGCCCCAATCCTTCTGTCCAGATTCATAAAAAAAACCTGACTAATTGGGACTCAGCTTTTGATTTAAGTATTATGGTATAGACAAAATCACAGGTAACACACATCACAGGACACAAAAGAACACTGCTGGCGTTTAAGCCCACTGTCCTCAGTATGCTGAGGTCTCTAACCTCTGGATACCTCACCACTGTCAGACTCTGTTCTTGCTGCCTGCTAGTCATTGATCCCTTTCTGTTTGGTTTTTGTGGTCTTGTTTTTCTTCACTGACTGCCTGTTGCTAACCTCTGCTTTGAATCCATACCAGGTACTGCTTATTTTAATCCTGCTCTTTTCCTTAGCCTTGCCTTTGAGTCCGCACATCTATTTCCAGAGCTGTAACTATACACATTGTATCAAAGAGTACAGTTCAAGGCAGTGGTGGACTCAGTGGTCACTGGCATGAGGTTTGCCCAATAAATAAACATTGGCGCCTGCGCACAGAGCCTCTGTATTCCACATGGCGCTGTTATCGGGATTGACGTTGTGTTTGACTCTTGCATGGGGAGGGCGCCATCTAGCATCTGTCTTCGGCAGTGTCCCATACATACTTTCCCCCACAGATGATGCCGGAAGTAGCCGATGTGTCATCGCCACGTCACTGTGGTCAAACGGGAGGAAAGATGGCGAGCGCCTATGAGAGTTTCAAGTTGTAAGTGCTATTGGTCAATATCGCAACAGCATGTAGCTTTACTGTACGTGGATAGTGAATACAGAGGGGGTCTCTGTACGGACCTCAGACTGACACGGCTAACGATAAACCTTCTGAATACGGAACGTTAAACTGTACCTTGTGTGGCGGACATCGTGGTTCTGCTCCTGCTGCCAATGCTGCTATGTCTGATTACACAGAAAGTTTTCTTCTCCAGTCATCACGTATAATTGAGTTGGATTTGAAAGCATGAAATAAGTAATATGCCGTACTTTAACCGGGTTCCCTTGCTCCTAAAGCTAGCTACATCTGATGATATTTAAAGCAGCTCAAGTTAGTTGCAGTTAGCCCACATAGCTAACGTTAATAGGTGTTTGCTGTCAGCTCCCAGAGCCGGTGGGGGCTCAGTGTTCTCTGCCTCAGCTGTCTCTGTATGGGCCGTTGTTTTCTGTGAGTGCAGCTGAAGTCTGTCTCTGTGTTACCAGGCGAACTACACCAGAGAAGTTCTACATAGAGGCTTGTGATGATGGTTCCGAGGATGTCCTGGTTATTGACAGAGTGTCCACTGAGATGACTCTTACAGGTAAGAGAAAGGTTGTGTGACTGAACCCCTGCACACATTTTGTTGAATGAAAACGCACTGATGAGATACAAAATCATCACACTACAGGACTTAGCCAGATTTTTTGCTCAGATGTGTTTTTTTGTTTTTGATTGGATGTTGTCATTATATTTAAATGTGGCCCAGAACAGATTCAGTGTGAACAGGAGGATGACAACGTCTCACTAAGTGACATATTTTATGGATATTTCATATTGTATTCAGAACTGTGCTATGAATCAATCCTAACAGTGAACTCAGTAACTGCAAGAAGTTTGTGTAAAACGAGTGATTTGAATGAACTGTATGATGTATCTTTTATAATTTTTAACAATCATTAATACTTACTAGGGTTCTTTTTTGACAAATGAATTTTTTTTCTTGTTCCTGACATTTGGCCATTGTTCTATTAGACAATTTACTTAACCAAATGTTGAGATAAAGGCATACATATTTTTTAAGGTTCCCTAGCTTAAAAATGAAGAAGGCTTTGCGACCCCCCATGAAGCTTTGGCAACTCCAAGTGGGGGTCCCGACCACCAGGTTTGGAACTCTAGACCAGGGGATTTCTTTTTTTTTTCTTTTTCATGCCTTTATTTGATAGATACAGCTGAACATGGACAGGAAAGGGGGTAGAGAGAGAGGGGATGACATGTAGCAAAGTGCTGCAGGTCGTATTTGAACCCTGGCCGCTGCAGCAACTCTGTATAAATAAACCAATGAGTGATAGCTCAGCTCAGCTTGTTTCTCTGATAACTTAAGATCCAGATGTCCAAAGACTAAAATCATCATCATCTTCATCCAGTTCAAATATAGAATAAAAAACCACCAAGTAAAATGTGGCGTAATGTAGCTCAGATGATTCTACTGTTGTTAGTCTTCTGAACACACTGTTACTAACTATTGTTGCATTCCTGCTGTGGTCCTCAGTGAGGAGGGACATCCATGTGTCCGCAGAGACCAGGCCAATATATGGACTCATGGGGACTATACGATTGGTGGCAGGTAAGTTCAGTAGGTAATGCAGGAAGAGTATAGTATATTCCAGCCAGCAACCATCAGCTATTAGATAACTGTGAGATTCCAGCCCTGGGTTATGTTCTGCTGTCTCGTTTCTAACAATGAGTTTGTGTTAGGCATGTACCTGGTTGTCATCACAAAGAAGAAAAAGGTGGGAGATTTGCTGGGCCATGCTGTGTGGAAGGCTCTGGACTTTGACATCATCTCCTATAAGAAGACAATACTACACCTGACAGACAACCAGGTAGGATATTATGTATTTTTATCTCTGGCAGGTTGTCTCCCTGCTAACTAAGTCCACAGTGCTGTGTTAGAGCAAAATAGTGTTAGGGCTGAACTTGTTTTGATGAACATTTGCACGTGGTGAAGCAAGCACGGCCCTTAAAATGACTAATTAAGAGAGTCCCACTGGTATTCTTCTGGTGGTGTTTGTTAGGGGTGTTGTGATATACCCGCACTCACAGTAACCATGATATTTAACTATTGATTAGTTATTAAATAAAATGTTGATGTTAATAATGCACATATGATCATACCTGGTAATAAGCCCAGTGCCTTTAAACCTTTCTGTTTTTTCTGTTCCATCTTTGTGGTTAACACTTTTCCACCAAAGTAGCTCTGGTTCTTGACAGGGCCTTGCTCAATGCACAACAACCTGTAGAATATTACAATCCTACTGTCGTTCCCAAGGGAAACCTGCTATTTTTTGGGTTTCAAAAACACTCCAAATGGTTTTCAAAAATAGGTGCTTGAACCGCAACAGAGCTTGTTCCCTGTTAGTGGAAAAGGCGTATCTATGTAGTTGACCCTTCCTAAGTTCCATCTCTGTTTGGGGGGATAGTGGAGCAATCCTCGGTCAGAACCTTGGTCAACTTTCTCTTTCCTGTACTTAGATATGCTCTGTGCTAGGCTAATTGATGTTGGAAAGACAACCACATTTATGAACCCTGGTTGCACAAAACCAGGAAACCTCCAATTACTAGACACCGTACAACCTGAGCCACAGGCAACCAGTTGTGGGGCTGATTGATTTCTAGATGTGAAACTAGAGAAATCAGATGTACTTGGTGTTGCTAAAGTCACCCAGTGTCTGATCAGAAGCTACCTCTATTGGCTGCATTCCACACTGCTGCCCTTCTCCAGTCAGTGTGTATATCTCTCACCTCTGGTCCTGGATCTGTCTCTTGTTTCAGATGCAAGACAACAAGACTTTTCTGTCCATGATCAACAATGTGCTTCATACAGATGGCTACTACTTTGCAACAGACTACGACCTGACCCACACTCTGCAGCGCCTGGCCAACACTAGCCCTGAGTTTCAGGAGATGAGCCTTCTGGAGAGGGTAAGACATACTCATAGAGCACATAGAGCTACAGAGCATGTTCTGTAATCTCAAACCTAATCTTAAATACCTTTTTTCATAATACTTCCAAGGAAGTGTCCATTGTGTTTAATAGGGCTGCAGTTATTGAATATTTTGGTAATCGAGTACAAGTGAAGAAGACAGAACGGGCTTTGGTAAGGTGTGTGGATAGTGATGCGCGGGATTGGGGTTTTTCAACCCGCGGGTCCGCATTTATTAACATTTCACCCGCTCCAGCCGCCTGCACAACCGCATCTATTTTCACAACCCCCCCGCGCTATTAAATTAAAAAAAACCGTTTAAAATATGTCTTATTTGGTTCTGACAAAATGTGTTGAAAACAGCCCTTCGAGTGGCCTGAAAACTGGCAACAACAAATTCAAATCTTAATAAAAAAACAAAAATAACAATAAATAAATCATAAAATAAAATTAAATTAGGCTTGCATTTGTAAGGGTATTATTTGTAATAAAAGAATAAAAGAAAATTTCACATATTAACCACATAGGCGGGGGGGATAAAACAAGCGTCCAGCTACAGCTACACTGTTTTCTAAAGGTTTCTTATAGCACATAATAGAATTCTAAACTGTAACCACATATTGCTATTTCATGAACATTGGCAATAAGCTTTTGTGACGTTCAGTCGCAGGTTGGAATTTACCCAACAGTGTTGTTAAGAAAGTAGGCTGTATGGACATATTTTAATCCTTAATGACCCCACACCACCCGCCAATAAAGTAACATTTTGACCCGCCGAGACCATAACAGCTCATAATGTTAATGTTAAGTTTGACAGTAATTTATTTATTTTATTGGAAATTTTGACTGAACGGTTTACTTACTTTGCATAATAATGTATAATAAATAAATGTTCAATTTTCTTAAAAAGTAAACAAATTGTTTGTACTATTAAAGTATCTGTCTTGTTTTCTTTTTATATTATAATTGGCTTTAATTAAGCAAAAGTATTTTTATCCATTACTCGATTAATCGATGGAATATTCGAT
>NW_023339807.1:99392-102846 GCF_004916995.1 Morone saxatilis
GCTTCGAGGCAGAGGAAATTCCTCGATCATTTTTTGTAATCGAGTTACTCGAGCAATCATTGCAGCCCTAGTGTTTAATTAAATTATTGTTGTGTTGCAACAGTACACTCAACTCACAATTCAATACAATTGATGATACTGGGTTCAAAATAGGATTTTCTCACGATTTTAACAAAATAAGTCTTCTGTTCCTATTCATTACCAGGGTTTCAATGCATCCTGGAAAATCTGGAAAACCTGAAAATTTAGAGACTTGTTTTCCAATCATAGAAATACCTGGAAATTAATTAAAGTGACCAAATATTCTGCAAATAATAATTTCTACTCCCATGTCAGTAAAGAGCTGTTAATACCACCTGAAGCAAACGTTTGGTGTCAAGTCTATTGTGAAAATGCAGAAAAAGTGTCCCATAAACACTAACCACTGTTGTGAGCCAGTGCTGCCCTGTATCGTCAAGAAAAGGTCCTGGAAAATGATTTCTTAAAAAGAGTGGGAACCCTGATTAGATGTTTTGAGTTGAAACCTTGCTTCCCTATTCTGCCCTTCTGCATTTGGTGTTCATTCCTTGGTTAGGTGAGCTGAGTAAATGCACTCATAGTCACAGTTCATCAGTAGATTTGTCATAAGATCCTTCAGTGTTAATACCACTAACAGAGAACAAATAACTTCCACACCTGCAACTACAGGTAGTACACAGAGTAGCACATTTTCTCCCTTTTGGTAGCCACTACTACTAAAGTCACTAGTCACTACTCTGTTCAATGGATTGGCAGAGAAATAATGTTAATTTACAGTTAAATTCACAAACACTTGTCAAATGTATTTTGTATTTTGTTGTACAGTAGTAAAAACATATTCTATTTCCATTGCTAATTCTAAATGTACAGATGTTTCACTGATGTTTAGAATTATGTGTTTGTTTAAGTATTTTTTTTGCATGTTCCTTGCAGTCGGCCTGTCCAGGTGTTGGCTATGTATTTAAGTCTGTATTAACATGTGGTAACTCTCCTTGTTCCAGGCGGATCAGCGCTTTGTCTGGAATGGCCACCTGTTGAGGGAATTCATTGCACAGCCAGAGGTAAGACAAAATTACTTTCACAGCATTTATTTTGACTTCTCACTATGGAGATTTCTCAGTAACATTTCTGAGAATTATGAAGTTAGAGTTTGGCACCGTCGTCATGTTCAGCTGCCTTCACTATAGGAAGGACAGTAGTCTGGCTTCATGACACCCACTGGTTCGGCTATACCAGTGGCCTATAAACACCAGGAGCCTGGAGCAAATATATGGCCGCTGAAATGTATTGCTATTTTAACATGAGTATAAGACTTTTCATTGTTTCTCTCTGATGATAATGACAACAACAGGGAGAGGTAATGAAAAAGAGTTTTTATTATTATTTATTATGTATGTAGTCATTATTTTTGAATTTCTTCAGCAGAGGCCTCTGGAAACTGCCAGCTTATTCTTTATAACCACTGTTACAAGAATTGGCACCAGCTAATGTCAGCTAATCATGCCTACTCTGCAGTGATTGGCCAGGTGTGTGTGGGTGTGAAAGTAGGCAGAGTTTAAATATCTCTCTCAAGCTCTCTAATTTCATTCATCAGTAATGAATGTGAAGGAAGTTCAGTGTTGCTTGGTTCAGTGTAATGATTGATTGATTGTCTCATTAACAGCCTTCTTCCAGGGGCGTAACTTGTGTGATGGAATATGTGCTTCAGAGAGAACAGGGTGGGATTATCTGATTGTGAGACATCTCGTTTGATTCAGAGAACTGAGGTTACGTTTTATTTCAGAA
Organism: Morone saxatilis; assembly: GCF_004916995.1. Lineage (NCBI taxonomy): Eukaryota > Metazoa > Chordata > Actinopteri > Moronidae > Morone > Morone saxatilis. Next base: position 101,196 of record NW_023339807.1, read on the forward strand.
GAATATCTATGACAGTGAAGCATTTCATTGTCTTAACACTGTTCTCATCTTACAGTTACACAAGTTTGTGTATCCTGCTGTCCATGGCTGTATCCTTTCCTGTTGTTGTCTAACTGCCACAGTTTACTTCTTCGCTCATAAAATATAAAATGACAATACTATTTTAGTGAATGAGTGTGACTCACCATGTTATCTGAGTGAAGAATTACATAAGGTTAGTCCAGTTTATTGGAGCCTTTATGGCATATTCTTAGTTATACGACTTCTAAAAGTGTTCCATGGGCTTTATACTGTTAAATATTTTTTTGTCCTTGACTATGATGATCATTAACTGCCTGTCAGATTTAGAAAAACAACAACAGTCCACAATACAGTGCTTATAAAGGTGCTATAGTATTAAAAAGAGAGGTTTTGATAAAATCTTGCCTGCTTTAAATCAACAGGCATCAGTTATATTTGTTCTCTTTTAATGTATACAACACTGACTCATTACTATTTCATGTCAGTACTGTTGCTTAACAAATATGTTGACTAGACATCACTATGAAGTCAAGCTGCATCAATGGAAAGGTGTTTGAATGGAGCATTATCTCCAGGAGGAGCTGTTTCAGAGCTGGTGTCCGCTACTATGTCCGAGGTAACACTACTATTACTCCACTGACCCTCATTTCCACTGGAGAAATGCCTATATTCTTTCTCTGTCAGTATTTCTGAAGTGAATTGTCTTCAGTGTTCTTCAGCAGAAGCATTTCCAATAAAAATGTAAAAAAAGAAGTACTAACAGTATAACGTAATAATAAAACATACTGCAAAATCAACCACACTACGGCAAAGAATATAATTCAAACAGTTATAAAATATACGAATTAAATAATAAAATACTCGTAGCTAATATTTGAAGGATGTAGTCAAGGATGAACCCATTGAAATTTTGGAGTGGATCTGAATCATTATTTTTTTGTTAAAGCCTTAAGGCCACAGTATGCTCACGTTTCCGACCTGTTGCGCGACACTGTGACGTCAAAATGACATAGATCTCGCTGGCGCGGCAGGATTTTGGCCCGCTCGCGCACCACTCTTTTTTTTTTTTCAGCTGAGCGCGCCAAACCGGAAACAGGAAGCTTTCCGAGCAAGTGCGCCTCTACAGGCATCTGTTTACCCGATTCCTTCAATGAAGGATACAGAGATTCCAACATTCCATGTGAAACTCGCATGAATTTTGGAGAAGAGGGTCATTTATGCGAATTAGAAGAACCTCCGCGGACCGATTTGGAAAATCAAAAAGAGGTCGCCTTTGTTTTACCTTTTCTTTTCTATAGCGTAGCACAAATATACGCAAAAGTATCGATAGCTGCATGCAGTTTTGCACCAATCTGGTTGCGAGAGAAAGACTGCACTCGCTCGCTTGCGACCCTCTACGCGCACATGTACATTAATTGTGACTACAGGCTTTAGTGTGACGTCACGGTTTGTCGCGCCGATAGATATTGGAACACGCGGGAGGATCACACTGGGCAACACCACTCGCAACAGACCTACATCATGTACCAGTTGCTTAAACACACAATTTAACCTTAGATCTTGGGAATGTTGATTTTTTCTTCTCTCCGGCGTTATAGTGATACTGCATGATGTCAGCTGATGTGGTACT
>NW_023339807.1:102946-107241 GCF_004916995.1 Morone saxatilis
GGTCGGCAACGGCGAGTCTACAAGACGCTTTAGACACACTACATGACTTTCAAAGAGGCCAAATCTCTCGACTGTTCACACTACACAACTTTCAGTATTGTAAACGGGAGTCTTAAAGTTGACGTGATTTTCGCACTACTTGACAGCAACACACACTACAAGATCTTTCACAACTAGGCTGTGTGGTCTCGAAACAACTTTACATCAGGAGTCATTAATAACACCATTAATAACAAGCATGTCACATCATGTTTACTAAGGAAAGTAGTTAAACATGCACAAAGGACAGCATACTGCCTTTACAAACTATATAAAATAAGCCTATAAACAGCCCTATCAGCCTGCGTAAGTAATCAATACACAAATTAATAAACCATTAATCAAACAAATAACTATTAGCAGTCAACGTCAGACAACATTATCATACTTTAGCAGTTACCTTGTGTTTCTGTAGTGGTGACAAGACTGTATTCTAAAATAATCTCCATAAACTGTTGGCTAGTGTAAAATTAGGGCTAAAATGGTTTAGTGTGAACTCTGCATAACATGGCAAGAGAGATCACATATATAGTGGTTGCACTTGATATTTGCAGATTTGCATATCATAGACCACTGTACTATTGGCCTTGGTAGAGGTCTGCACTCTCCAAGTAGTTTAATAATGATTTGTGTGTGTTTTTTTTACTAACATAATGAACACACATTTGCCACTCACTGATGAGAGGAAAAACTAATCATGCTGTGCATACAGACAGACAAAACCTGTAATAAATGAAATGCATTGTTACATATTAGTTGCATGTCCATTGTCACTAAATTTGGCATTTATATACTATACATTGAATTCATTCATGTTACCTGCTCCAGCTATAATACTCTAATCAGGCACATCCAGTAAACATTAAGTCAATGAAAAGCTAATTGTCTGCATTACTGGAACTTCTCAAGCAGTTCTTTGTTTTTCTGTCTGTAGGCATTGATTCAGAAGGCCATGCAGCTAACTATGTGGAAACAGAGCAGATAGTGCAGTACAACAGTGCCAAGGCTTCGTTTGTTCAGGTGAGTCATAACAGAGAGGTTTGGTAGTGTCTGCCATTCAGACTGGCCACAAGAAAGAACTCAACTATCATTATTCAATGCCCCCACAGTTGTCTTCACTGTCCACACAGTCCACATTTCTGTTGTGGTCCAGTTGTCACAGGTCTCAGTTTCAGTGTGGACTGTGGATAACATGGGCCGACTCTGACAGGTGGTTGCAGGGGGTGCTATAAACCCACTGCACTGTGGCTTTAATAGTCCTTGTATATATGTTGTAATGAAGGAATTAGTTTATGGAAGCAGGATGATGGTGTGTTTTTGCATTATGCTATTTTTCTTCACAGACAAGAGGCTCCATCCCGTTCTACTGGTCCCAAAGGCCCAATCTCAAGTACAAGCCAAAACCACAGATCAGCAAAACAGTCAACCATGTAAGCTGTCTTCACTCTTACATTAGAGAAAAAAAGGCCCTCTGTGTGAGTGTAATCTTATTTCTCTCCAGTTCTCATGCACTTTTCCTCTCCTTTCTGTTTAGTTGGATGGCTTCCAGAGACACTTTGACTCACAGATTATTCTCTATGGAAGACAAGTCATTTTGAATTTGGTAAGATGAGAAAATGTGTAATTATTTGAGATATACTTGATATTAATATTTATATTTAGTAATATTGTGTTGATTCTTAAAAACACTAGATTTTGATGTGTAAACAGCTAGATATATTAGTTATAGTTATAAAGAACTGAGTGCTGTGAAAACAAATGTTGATCTCACTGTTGTGGTTGCATAAAAAGTTTTGGTGGTGTGTTCTTTATGACAGTTTTCCCAAAATTGGACCTGTATTGTGGTAATAACATCAAACACTTTCCACTTTTTTTAATAGGCTTTAATAGGTGAGAAGATTAATATTATGTAAACTAAAATAAATTAGACTTCATTTGAACTGTTGAACTTCAACTTAAACTTGAACGTCAAACTTATGCGCTGTGGCCAAATTAAAGTTACGGTGAGAGGAAAACTGTAGTGAAATGCAATTAATTCACTGGAGAGAACACAGTGGCGACAAATTAAGCCAGTTAACGCGGAGTGTGTCATGAACACTAACTATCTACCTGTAATGAACCTGAGGCACTTCCTCATAAACCCTGCATCAAGAAGTAGGAATAAAACTAGGGTTAAATGTATCCACACCGCTAAATTATATGACCTTTTGTGAGCAAGTGCTGTACTGTATCCTCAAGAAAACTTCAGAAAAATGTCCTGGAAAGATCCTGGAAAATTATTTCTTAAAAGGAATGGGAATACTGGTGCCACTAAATAAATAAATAAATAAATAAAATGCCCGTCTCTGATAAGAACACTGAGTTCGTATTGTGTTGTTCACAGATCAACCAGAATGGTTCAGAAAAGCCACTGGAGCTGACTTTCGACAAGATGGTGACTGGCTTGGGTAATGGCATGATCAAGTAAGATTACTACCAGTCCTTTACCCTTCAAATGTGTCTGCATTCTGTGTGTGCCTCATTTTTACTCCGCCGAAAATTTGATTGAATTACTTTTGACTTGCTTCTCTGCAGGTACATAGCCTTTGACTTCCATAAGGAGTGCAGTCGGATGAGGTGGCACCGCCTGCAGATCTTATTGGACATGGTTGCTGAAATGCAGGATGAATTGGGGTCAGTGTGCTTTTTGCATTGTGTATGAGCCGATACATGAGTCTGCCAGTTAGACATCTATGTGCTGTACATCAGAAGTAATGGTGTGTATGTGTGTTCAGATATTTCCTGGTGGATGCAGATGGGAAGGTGTTGTTGAACCAGGAGGGGACATTTCGGAGCAACTGCATGGACTGTTTGGACCGCACCAATGTCATCCAGAGCCTGCTGGCCCGACGCTCGTTGCAGTCCCAGCTACGGGTAGGACCCAATCATACAGGAGGTGGACACAGCTAAATAAGCAACTGCACATAGAGCATAGTGGCTCAGTTAGTCGATTTTAGTGGCAACATGTTTTATAAAAGGAAGTGTAACTTAAACCACCTGTGCAGCCCACTGGATATTAATTAGTCCAACATCATTTTAAATTTAACATAGTTTAAATTCAATTAAAATTGTCTGCTTGTCTGAATTGTCGCAGTTTAAGTTTCTCTTGAAATGTCATTGAAAACTATGAGGTTGGTATATTTACTGTACATTCTTGAGGAAAATCTGGTGTTCAAGTAATCTAAAGTAATGGCTTGGGGACATGAACAGCATGAACACACAAAGGCAGAGTAAAACACACTTAGAAGTGGAGTTCAACTGTTAAAATGGCTCACATGATAAATTCAGCATAATGTCCATTTACTTTTTCTCTGCTCTGGATCTATTAAGCCTTGATTCCACTGGTCAGGCCATTGTCTTTAGATTGTCTTTAGCTTTGCACACTTCCTACAGATATTGTACACCTTAAAGGCTACAGAGAAAAGGAGGGGTTGTGTCCTTTAAGGGGGGATAGGACAGCTGAAAGTAGGCAGGAAAGGGGGAGAGAGGGGCTATGACACGTGGCAATGGGCTACAGGTCAAACTCATGGCTGCTGCAGCAAGGACTCAGCCCTGGCACATGCAACTGCAAGACTTTTAATTTTATCTTTTCAGAAGTGATAAGTGAAGGAAAATAAGTATTTGTGTTAGTGGTCCAGTGTGTAACATTTAGGAGGATCTTTTGTCAGAAAAGGAATATTCATAGGTATATTTTCTTTCACTACTTTCAGTGATGTTTTTGCTATCTAAGAATAAGCTGTTAAGATATTGAGAGATTGTGTACTTACAGAACAAATTAAAATCAAATATAAATAAAATTAAAGCTGCAAGCAGCGTTGAGCGGGACCTCGCACTCCGCGCAACATTTTTGAAGTGTACTGTCCAGTTTTGAAGCAGATCCGATAAATTCCCTAGGAGTTTGTTCGTTCAAATACAAGACCACGGAATTCAAAATGGCCAACTTTGACGGCACGCCACGGACACTCCCTTCAACGTACAGCCACAAATAGCACGGCGTTCATTCAGCACCATTTTTTGACTGTACTGACCAAATTTGAAGGAGATCCGATAAAACCTGTAGGAGAAGTTAATTAAAATAGAAGCCCTGAAATGCCAAAAATGACATCACAGTTTGACATTCGATTCAAAATGGCCAACTTTGACGGCACGCCACGGACACGCCCTTCAACGTACAGTCGCAAATAGCACGGCGTTCATTCAGCACCATTTTTTGACTG
>NW_023339807.1:107341-115714 GCF_004916995.1 Morone saxatilis
GACCTGAGGCCCTTTGCTGCGTGTCATCCCCCCTCTCTCTCTCTGCCCCCTTCCATGTCTATCTTCAGCTGTCCCTATCTAATAAAGGCAATAAAAGGCCAAAAAAAAAAATTCCTCCTTCATTTGTCCTTATCCCAATTTCACATTTTTCAATCTTGTAACTGTCTTTATGGTATATTAAGAAATAATCTATGCTTGAATAAATTTTAATGAGGTGATGAGAAATATGTGTACTCGCTTCGTTTAAGATTTACTTCTCTTCATACATCGATTAGCCTACTCCCAACTCTGCCAATAACCCTCTGAACTTTCAGCTAATTGTGGATTTCTGTATTCCACTGGCCGAACAGTTGAGTTGTGGGTTTATTCTAAAATTTAGGTCTCCTCCCCAAATCAAAATACCTTCCCCCTCTGAAGTCATCAAATCAAACATTTGCCTGTAAAATATCCAGTCCGACCCTGGGGGTGCATATACATTGAGAATAGTGACCAATTCTCCCTCTAACCTCCCCTTAATTAAGTTAAACCTTCCCTGTTTGTCTGATGTTTCTGAGAGTTTTTCAAAAGTAATTTTCCCTAATATTACAATGGCCACTCCTCTCCTATGACCTGTTCTATAAGATGAGGAAATTACTTGATTAAATCCATTTTAAGCTTTTCATGCTCCTTTTCTGACAGGTGGGTCTCCTGCAGCAGAGCCACCCCCACCCCCTCTTTCTTAATTTTACCTAGTATCTTGGACCTTTTTAATTGGGTTGAGTATCCCATTTACATTATATGATGCTATCTTTAATATTTTTTTCTGGGTTGCCATATTCGCTGATTTTCCATCTCCTCTGTCCTATGCTTACCCCTATGCTACAAAATTGGCAAACCACCCTAAACATTAAAGATACAAAAACAAAACCAATCACTGATGAACTAGTGATTAACCAGAAAACTTTCTTGCGTGGAGCCTGCATTTTAAGTCTGCTCTGAGGGATGTCCCCTTCCTCCTAGGGGAAGTGGGCCCTCTATGCTGTAGTCAGCTTTGTCCATGTGACCAACAGCTCAGAGAAAAACAAACAGAAAAAACAAAAGGAAAGGAAAAAAAGGAAAAACTAAAGAGCTACAGAAAAACAAAAGCCTCCCCGACTTTTTAATAAAATATGTAGAGGAAATCGCCCTTTTAAAATTAGGATAGTTAAGTAACCCAATACAACTTAAATTGGAAGTGTATTTTCTTCTCCCTCAAAACTTTCTTTTCCTCTGCATACTCCTTCTGCTTTCTCAATACCTCTGGAGCGTAGTCATGATCCAGAAGCACCTTCTTCCCAGAGGAATGTGCTTTTCTTTTAAGTAGAATATAATGAAAAAGTTATATAACAGAGTTTTTTTCATAAACCTTACCTGCAGCTTTAATAAAATAATTACTTGTGAAAATAACCAAAACCCGCTGGACACTTTGTGGGAACCCGTCATGTAGCACAACTTGAGTTGCACTCAAGGGCAGACAATAGGGAACAACAGGAACTGTTGAAACAGTAGTTTGATTGTTTTAATTTAGGACTCCATCGATCTGTTCCTGGGGAACTACGCTGTAGACGAAGCTGATTGGACCACCCCTTTGCGTGACCCCAAAGACTGGAAGTTCCTGACGGTAAGAAGGGCTCAGCAAGATAGACTAATAGATGTTTCTTTTCACAAAGTCTATATTTTGACTCTGGTCTTCTTTTTTAGTTGCCTATCATCATGGTGGTAGCATTCTCCATGTGCATCATTTGCCTGCTAATGGCTGGTAAGACAAACTGCATTAAAGGAATTTTCATACCCACAAACGTTCCATCATAATTTCAGAGCCCGATTTTTGAGCCTAGGATTTTTGAGGCTGATACTGATTTTAGAGGAGAAACGGCCAATAAAGTTAAATATTCTTCAACATGTTAAATAAGTTAACGAGTTCAAGTTGATATTGCTGTTATTGTTCTGTGCTGCTTGCCACAGTATTGTAAATCACAGCGCACTCTGCTGGATAAACACTAATATATTACCACAAGCTTTTTTTCTGCATTATATACCGGAAAAACTGTTTTTATATCGGAGCATATTGGTTAAGATCTACTCTGATACGGATACAGTACTTCAGAATCAGAATCAGAAATACTTTAATAATCCCCGTGGGGAAATTACTTGAAAGGTGGGTACAAGAAACAGGAAAAAACAAGAGGAGATGCATCTATGCATCTATGCATCTATGATATTATTTATTGGCCAGTATTATCTGCTTATCAATATATTGCTCTGGGTTATTTATCTTAAAATGAATCCCTATAGGGCTCAAAAATGTATGCACTATTTTTGAAACGCTCCCCCAATATTTTGGCAGTGGATGCAAAATTTGTTTTAAATTTCTTCTACTGACTCAGTATGACCAGCTGTCCCCTTTCAGGTGACACATGGAGTGAAACTCTGGCCTATGTTCTGTTCTGGGGAACAGCCAGTGTGGTGACAGGTGGCCTCATCCTCTTTAATGGACTGGACTTTGTAGATGCTCCCAAGCTGGTCCAGAAGGAGAAGCTGGACTGAATGTGTGTGTGTGGAAAGCAGCTAGGCCCTGGCGAGCTCACCGCCTCCTCCTCTAGCTCTTCATCACTTCACCCCCAGCATCAGCAGGCCTGGAGCCTGTACTGACAGAGGGTGGAGTGGAGGAGGGTTGTGGACCCCAGGGCCGGCCTCGTGTACTACAATGGTGGAAAGACAGAGACTGGGAGTGCATGGGCCTGCTGCTGTCCACACTGCAGCGACTGTCATGTGGACAGGACCTGTCTGTCAACGGGTTTTAGTGGACACTGAACCTCTAGGATTTGTTCTTAATGGATGTCATTGTTCTGATTTAATGGGAATGCTGTGGGACCTATGGGAAATTGCAGTTTGTCCCACTGCATTCCCTTAATGGAAGCATAGGGATCACAGGGAACAGCTATAAATTAATTACTGTATAATGTTTTGCCTATTGTCTTTTAATTTTTGCCAATATGTGTCTACCTATGTACAGCTGTTCTTTCCTGAAACCTTAAAAACCTGCATTTTAAGGACCAGTATCGGGTCCACAAGGTTGTCTTGTTCCAAAGACTCCAAGAAATCCATCCATCTTTTGCCACAATTTAATTTACATTGTATCCTAAATATCTATTGGCAACTTGAACGGTGCAGTTTTTATCACTTCATATAGCTGAGAAATCTTTCAGGTATGTATTTAATGTGTTAATGATTACATGGTCATCATGCACTGGTAGATAATAATATACAGCAAAAAACATCATATGGAGTTGATCAATGAAAAAGACACCGCAGAATGTAAATAATAGTGCAGAGGGAAGGCAGAAACTCCATGGTTTGTTCCTGTTAGTACCCTGTTCAGCACTACATGTAGGCTGTATGAATTGAAATTGAAAGATCTGGATATATTCCCCCATGACCTGGTAACATTTCTTCCAGTCAGTCATCATGTGTTGAATTGTATCATTAAAACTGACTGTAAATGTAGGGCTTATGGAACTTGCCACTTTGAGTTAGCATCTATTTATTAACCACAAAAAGTCATTTGTGTGCAGAAATTTGTTTTTCAGGCTTTGTTTACTTAATCATTGCTCTCAAATGAGTCGTTTGTGAGGAGGAATAAACAGAACATAATGGTTAAACACTATTGTTTAACATTAACAATATAAAGGGATGTCAAAGATTATAAGTTGTTCAAGATGCTAAATCTAAAACACCATACATACAGAAACGTAGATACCTTGTTCTCAATTTGATGTGCATCTGTGCGGTCGCCATATTGGGGAGGTCAAGATACGCTAGTTAACACTACTGAGAGATACAGACTGCACTACAAAATTGACTAACTCACTTAATTCTGGACCCATTTTCATGGGATTTGGTTTGTTAAAATGTAGATTTCCATTCATACAGTATTATATTGTTATAAAGCCACCTGGTTGCTTGTCTGCAGTATAGCAGTGGCCTATAGCAGTGGCATACAGCAGCGGCCAATGACCTATCAATGTTTCTAAACATCTATGTAAAACATTGTCAAGTAATTACAACAGTAGGAACTGGTTGGTCGCAGTTTGTTTCATCCAGAGCATTAGTGGCAGACTAGCAGCTGGCTCTACATAAAGTGAGTTCACACCTTCATAATAATATTGTTGGTTATCATATTATTATTATTATTATTTTGTGCTGGTTATTTATTATTTTTGTCATGCCGCAGCTCAAATTGCTGAGAGCTGGAATGTGCTAGAAACATGAAACTTGGCACAGTAACTGGAAATGATGTGCAAATGCTTCCCAAGAAACATGAGCCAAGATGGTGGCACTGTAATTAAGCCCTACGTCACACTGTTAGTTCAATTGACTTGAAATTGGACACACAAGTCCAGCTTAATGAGCTCTACAAGGAAGCTTCCTGGACCATTTGTGTTCGTAGATTTTTCTACTTTTTTTTATTTTGACTCGATCAACACCAAATTCAGTATTTCGGTATCATGGTGGGACTGAGATACACATTTCTATTATAAATTAGCAGATCAAAATACATGGCCGCCATATAAAAAAAAATTGCGACGGGCGGGGCTTATCAGAAAATTAGCCACAACTCATTAACCATTTTTGGTAGATAGGGTTAAGGTTAGCTTTAGTTAGTCATTAAGAGGTCTACCCAAGCATTTTGAGCCAGACGACTGGGGGGGGCCACAAATGCCACAAACGCTTACCGGAAAAAATTGTGAATAGAATTTCAAAAATTTCAGTGTGCATGGTCGGGGGCAACTAAAGTCTGAAGCACTGTATGGATTAGTGGAAGTGGCCGTGGCTAATCACATAAGTGCTCATAACTCAAGATGCCTTTGAGCATCACTGGAGACACTCTGACATTCTTCATTTATACATGTTAAAAGTACTGTTTAATGTTCTGTTCACTGCTATTTCTTTCCCTACACACTGTAATGGCAATTTTTAATGAGCAATCAATGTGCTGTCTCAGTGATTGTGAAAAATCCACGTTGTCAAACCAAACTCAGATCCTTATGTCTCATTGGTCAAATCTAAGCATGACAGGTGGGAGAACTTTAGGTATTGGACCACAACAATGAATCTACTGGGTGTGGAAAGACCTTGGATCCTAACGTTGATTTTTTACAAATGAAGTGAAGGTATACCATAAAAGATTTTTGCCTTTGTGAACACGAAAGAAAACCAGTTGAGCTCATTCCAGACACAGAACTTAAAGGGTAGAAGTAAAGTTAGTAACTTGCATTAATGGGACATGAGTGAGTGCTGAAAGAGAGGGGAAGAGAGTTGGTTAGCAGTGGTTAGTATTCTCTTCATAGGCAAGATGTTTACAGTTAGACATTTATGTAATCTTTAATGCAGCATTAAAGAAATATTGTGAATCACTCAATCTAGTTGTCAAGTCATGTGATCACAGCAGAGGGCAAAACCCTCTCACCCAAACAAATTGAAGCAATTCAGACCATTCCACGGCCTGAAACAAAGAAACAAGTAATGAGTTTTTGGGAATGACATCCTACTGCAGACAGAGGATCCCAAATTGTGCTGAAATTGAGGCACCATTGGCATCAATGCATGATGGGAAAGGCCTCGCTGCAAAAGACATGCCAAACATCAAAGTTAAAATATGAATTGTCACTAACTCTGCTACTCTAGTTCCAACTCCAGGTGATGGACAGCTGCATGAACGTGTTGTAACCCAAACAAATTGCTATCTGAAAATGTAAAAAAACACCTTGACAACCTTGATTCTATCTCACAGGGCAATGTGCTGACGTAGCTGCAAAGGCCGCAGCCGAACAAAGTATTGGGAAGTACATGGAAAGGACCAAGTGTCAAAAGGGGGTATGGTGAGGGAAATATAGAAATATAGTTCAAAGGTTCTCTTATTTTTCCCATAAATTTTGCCAAAGTTGTGTTATTTGTGTATGTCTAACAAACTGATTTCATTGAACTAATACCTAGTGAGGGAAAGAAATATTGTCTCATGATTGTTGATATGTTTTAAAGGTGCTAAATCACAGAAAATTTTTAAAATCAAGGGATAATAATTCATAAGTTCAGCACTGAAAAATGTAGGCATGAGACAACATCGTGCCTAACAAAAAAGAGAAAATGGCACATTAGAAAACAAATTTGCAAAATGTTGCATAGGAACAGGTTTGACGTGGACAAAAAGCACTACTAATTGTTTTAATGCACCAGAGTAAGGAACAGAAGTGGTCTCAGCCCATTTCAAAAACTATTTGGGAGACCACTAAACACTGGGATTGGTCCTGTTAAAAGTAAACTCCCTGACACCGGTCAATGGGAAGATGAAATGCTGTGTTATTGTGCAAACATGTCCCCTGTGCTTATATCCACAAGCAGGTGAAAGAAGCCATACTAAAGGCTGCTGAGAAAAATTATACAACCAACACCAGGCGACGGGATTGTGATGAAGTTACTCCTCACAATGGAAACAGCAGTAAAGGTCCCTGAGAGACCAACTTGGATCCATGTCAGCCAATGCAGACTCCCAGAGCCGAGATCATCATCAAGTGTGCAAACCTGTCCAATGAGCGAGGGGTGAAACAGCGCCCTCCTCCACCAGTAGCATGCCAAGCTCCAACAAAGTGATGTGCAGTGAAGCTCTGTAGGGCTGCAGCTATCGAATATTTTGGTAATCGAGTATTCTATCGAATATTCCATCGATTAATCGAGTAATCGGATAAAACATACTTTGCTTAATTAAAGCCCAATTATTAAATATTACATAGAAAACAATACAAGATCACTTAATAATAACAACCAATTGTTTCCTTTTTAAAAAAATACATTTATTTATTTATACATATTTATGCAAAGTAGTAAACCGTTTCAGTCAAAATTTCCAATAAAAATAAATAAAATACTTCAACTATGAACATTAACATATCGAGCTGTTATGGTCTCGCGGGTCAAGAAATGTTTTTACTTTATTGCGCGGTGGTGTGGGTCATTAAGGATTACATATGGTCCAATACAGCTACTTCTACACACTGTTGGTAAATCCACCTGCGACGGACCTGACGTCACAAAAGCGTTAAGTAGTTCTAGACTAGATTATTTTTTCATCCCTAAATTAATGCTTTCCTCTGTTGTGTCTTGTGATATAGGAACTATTTCTATTTTTAAGCACAGCCCAATATACTTACAGTTGCTCTTTACTGAGAAATAGTGCTCTTCTAATTCCTGGAGGTTCAATCCACACTTACTTAGTGATCCCAAATTCATTTATCCCCATTGTTGTTTGCTATAGCGATTGAGCCCCTTGCAGAAGCTATACGGAATAGCCCAGATATAACTGGAATTTCAGTTGGTAGTAAATCTCATAAAATAGCCTTATATGCTAATGATATATTGCTTTTTATAACTAATCCAACAAAATCTATACCACCTGTTTTGGAAATAATAAATCAATTTAGTACATTTTCAGGGTATAAAATAAAAAAAATTTAAGGCGGAAGTCATGCCGCTAGGCAACTCTTTTCGGCCCATCTCTTGTCCATTTAAATGGTCACCCACAGGCTTCATATCTTGGGATTTCCATCACCCCATTATTAGAGGCAATGTACAAGGCCAACTTTGAACCTCTTGTAAAGCATATATGTGATGACTTGGACAGATATCTCTTTCACTGTCAATGATGGGTAGAATTGCCTTACTCAAAATGAATATTCTACCAAGACTTCTTTATTACTTTCAAATGGCCCCTATTTTATTTAATAATAAAACAATTAAAAGGGTAAATGGCTGGATTAGTTCATTTATTTGGAACAGAAAGAAACCACGATTAAAAATGGCTAAGTTGCACATGTCTGTAGAGAAGGGAGGCTTAGCCGTCCCAAATATTAGGCTCTATCAGCTGGCTGCACAGCTAGAGGCAAGAAAGCAGTTCTCGGTCGGGGGTATGCTGAGCTCAACTCTGCTAGCAATATGAACTTAGAGTATCTTTGATGCAAATGGAATGCTGATTTCAATCTTACAAAAGATGAATCAACATGGCTGGAAATATGGTGGTTAGCTAGAGAGATCTCCATATGTAACAGAACTCGAGAGACTCAGTTTAGAATATTGCATCACTTGCAGATCACACTACAGCTCAGACACAGGATGAGCTCAAGTTTATCTGAAAAGTGTTCCAGATGTCAAGTAGAGGTGGGAAGCTATAGGCACTGTATGTGGACATGTATCCATATTGAGGAGTACTGGGGTAAAATTGTTAGTAAACTTAATTTGATTTTTAATGTCCAGCTGGATGCTGATCCTCAGGTTCTGCTTCTTGGCTTGCCCAGTCCTCAT
>NW_023339807.1:115763-116677 GCF_004916995.1 Morone saxatilis
CTTGCCCAGTCCTCATATTAAAGGGTCTCATCAAAGAAGGCTGCTCAGTATTCTCACATTTGCTGCTCGGAAAACTATATTGCTCAGATGGATTGATAATACACCACCTACAATTGGGGGTTGGCACAAAGTGATATTTGACTTACTACCAATGGAATATCTAACATACAGATGATAGGGTGGATGATTTTTTTAGGATCTGGACCCCTTTCTTTAAATATGCTGGTAAAAGACAACTATTGTATTAAAGGGATGATAGATGGCAATGAGGAAAACTGGCTAACTGATGTTTTTGGGTCGTAAGGTTGGACATTAATGTTTAATTTTTTTTTTTTTCATTAAAAACATAGCATTTTCTCTCAAATTAATATTGTTATTTTCTTTATTGCTCTTCTTTCTTTCCAGATATGTATTTGCTGCATCGCTGTCAATTGTAATGGGTCTGAGCGTTTCCTTATGTCTGTGTGTAAATGTGTGTATATGTGTATGTACATATACTCAGATCCCATGTCTTTCCAGTTATACTTTATACTTTATTAAGGTAGGGAGACGATTTTCTCTGAGTGTATTGTACTGTGTATATCACATAACAAGTAGTCGGAGGTTTGTTTTTTGTGGCCATGTTGTTTTGTTGTTGTCTGTGTTTATATCAGAAAATGTAATAAAAATATTATTAAAAATAAAAATCTATAAATAGGTATACATAAGCCACACAAATAATTGATAGAAACAACCAGAATTTACTTTTCTCACAGATGTTCAGATGCCAGCATAGCATAGGCATTTGTATATGCAAATATAATCAATAAGGACACAGAAATAATGCTAATTAAAGCTGCAAGCAGCGTTGGGCGGGCCCTCGCACTCCAAGCAACTCGGGGCGTGCTGCGGCCGCGTCATGTGCAGGCGTAACA
>NW_023339807.1:116702-120612 GCF_004916995.1 Morone saxatilis
TCCTACGATACCTGCAAGATCCAAGACAAAAAGCAAGGAGACAAAGCAAAGGAGACCAAAAGAGAAACTTGTGAAGGCTATAAAAATGGCTTTCAAAACCCCCCTTTCATGCTCTTCATTCAACAAAAAGCCAAAAACCCTTTTTTTAATGGCAGTTGAGTGAGGGCAAGCCATGTGAAATCCATAAATGTAAGGGACAGGCAAATGAGAGAATCAGCTGTGCGCTAAACAGAAGCTCCCCATCCAAACGCAAATTGAGGTGGTTGAGTACGAGACCGCCACCCTTTTTCAATAGGACACAGGACTCTGTATTTTGAAACGGCTCATGCAGAATCCACAGTTCCGTGGAGAGGCCTATGGTGTATGTTTGTATGATTTCATAAAAAAAGGTGTCATTAAAAAATGAAGTATGGTTTAAAAACAGGGCGAGAGGCAGTTGCTAAAACGCAAGAAAAAACCACAGATCCTTGAGGCAGTAAACGCTGATGTTTATTACAGAATAGAGAACAGTTAAAAACACTAAAATGGTAAGGACAAATAGTAAAAGGCATTAAAATAATGAGAAGCTAAAAACTGAGGGCAGAGGGAGCTAATAAACAGTCCAAGTCTTAATTTGCAAAGCAGGGCTGCACACACACTCCGGGTGCCGGCGAAGTGCCGTCCGTAGCCCATAGGAAAGCGTTGATACACCGTACTGCGGTCCTCGCGAGCCCTCCTCGAGCGCGCTGCACCCGCGTACCCGTCGGTCTTACCTTCAGGGCCTGACCTCGATCAGGAGAGGAAAAGACGCTGCACTTTTTAAAACACGTACATAACCCAGCGGGGCCTCATGCTTAGGTCTAAGATCGGTACTCATGCAGAAGGGGGCATAGTATTCAACTCTGCCCCGCTTCTTCCGTTTGGGGCCAACTATCAGTCCTGAGCTTCTCCGTCAAGCGAGCAGCTCCGCGTGTCATTGCGTCAGCTCCTCCATGTCTCCTCTTCGCCCTGCCCTTTCCCGCTTGATCCAGTCTCCTCCTCCTGTTTCCTCTGGAAACCCTTATTTAACAGTCCGCCATTTACGGCTCCACCCAGTGCAGGCGATTAACTACCGTGAGGAGTCACAATCCTTTGGCCTTTTCAGAAATAATAAGCCAAATACACTGCCCCCAGTGTGCAATACATGCAATAAAAACACAAAATAAAACCCTCACCACTGAAATCTGAAATATTGTAAACTTATAAAAACACACTGGGAAAGCCCTAAACACACAAAATATCTTACTTACCATGTGACACAGTGCCTGAAATGACTGAACTTTTGTGATATCTCCTTGCTGTCACGTGCAAGGCAGGGGCATGACCCCCAAAAATCATTGTTAGTGTGCAAAACCCTACAGGTCATGACATTACAAGCTGAACAGCGAAGGACTGTTATTGGAATGTAACAGTCAGTGGGCAGTGGAGATCCTCGTGGGATCCTCCCTGTTGATGACTCAACCTTGAAAACATCAGAGAGCAAAATATCGTCCCAGATGGTAAGAAAGCAATCAAGAGTCATATTTCCAAAGGTCTAAAAATCGATGACATAAGCCCCTGTGGGAAAAACCTTAACAAAATGGAACAATTCTCACTAAAAAAAGATTTTGAGTCAGTGTCAAAAGCATATCTTCCTGTTCCAAGAAGTTGTACATAGAGAATGAAAGATTATTTAGGCGACTGATACGCGCAGAAGGGTGCGGTTGAAAAGCTACCCTCTTCCTACTCCCTCCCCAGTTGTAGTTGTCTGTTTAAGAAAAAAAAGACGGTACTCTGCGCTTATGTATTGACTACAGGGAGCTCAATAGGAAAACTCACCCAGACCGCCACTCCATCCCCAGAGTACAGGACATTATGGACACTCGGGGAGGAAACACCCTCTTTTCACTGCTGGACCAGGGTAAGGCATATCACCAGGGGTTCATGTCGAAGGACAGTAGACACTGGCATGGAACAGTGCTTAGAGGGCTTAAGGGATGAAATATGTGTGCCTTATCTTGATGACATTCTTGTGCTTAGCAAAACCTTTGAGGATCATGTCAGTGATGTCAGAAGTGTGCTGCGACGACTGAGGGAACATGGGATAAAACTGAAACCCAGGAAATGTTTAAAGCTGAAGTTCGGTACCTTGGTAGGATTGTGTCGGCTGAGGGAAACAGGATGGACTCTCTCCTGTTTGAGCTTGTCTCAGTGGATTTCTTGAACCTTGATAAATGTAAGGGTGGTTATGAATATATTCTTGTAATAATTTACCATTTTACACGTTTTGCACAAGCTTATGCTACAATTTCCAAATCAGGCAAAACAGTGGCAGACAAAATATTTAATGACTATGCATTAAAATTTGGCTTCCCAACAAAGATACACCATGATCAGGGTGGTGAATTTGAAAAACAAATGTTCACACAACTGAAAAAGTACTGTGGAGTTGCTGGGTCGAGAACTACTCCCTACCACCCTCAAGGGAACGGACAGGTAGAGCAGTTTAACCAAACACTACTCCAGATGTTGAAGACCCCCACAGAGAGACAAAAGACTACCTGGAAAGACTCGCCAAACAAACTGATGTACGCGTACAATTGTAATCGCAGTGCAGTGACTGGTTTCTCACCATTTTACCTGTTGTACAGGCGTTCCCCACGACTACCAGTTGAGGAAATCGAGGAAGCAGAGCAGTCAGAGGAAGAGGACGGTGATGAGTATTATCCAGTTCCACTTCAGCACCAATCTGAACCGTGCCTGTCTGAGACTATCAATCCTATGCGTACTAGTACACCTCCCAAGCTTGAACGCATACAATCTGAAGAAAACATGTCACCTGAGCCTGAGAAAGAACAAGCGTCAGATCAAACAGAAAACTCACAGGAGAGAGAGGACAGTTATGTTGAGGACCTGCAATTGGAGGACGCTGCTCCTTCGTCTGTGCCAAGTGACCTCAGTGGTGAGGAGCGTCAGCGGCCAAGACGTCAACACAGACAGCCCAAGATCTTCACATAGACTGGCTTGGCTCACCGGCCTGTTACAACCTTAGAACACTACAACGGCAAGACTGTATGGTGCCATGGACATACACTGTGCAACCATACCACTTCCGGCAATTCCGACATTAGAGAGGTGGAAGACAGAAACATTGCACGCCACTGATTTGAGTTAGTACATATACATTAAACTCAAAATGCACCGTTGAACACAGAATTCACATTTAAATGGACTGTTGCACATGAGATGGACTGTGGATACACTCAACATATACATTTATGACATTGTTGCAGTCAGTCACATCACATTCATGGACCTTTATTAAAGGCGAGTGCAATTAACTTGAACATACTATACGAACTGTTAACAAGGCAGCAATGAACTCTGCGTAACTAAGTGGACACTGTAGGTCAGAACAAGTACCGAAACAGAGAACAAGGACACTGATGGACACTGGGTGCAGCTGAACTGTTAGTCTAAAATAGTTGTGCATTGTGTATCTATTAATGTTGTATGGTTTACCCCCTTGTTTGCACTAAAGGTCAAAGGTTAGGATGTTGGGGACAACATCTATTTTGAGGGGGAGTATGTGACAAGTTGTATATGACAATTTATTTCTACATACAATCTATGTTGAGTTAAACATAATTCATTTGAAAAGCTAATTTCAGTTTGATATCATCACAGTTTCTATAATATCTATTTTTAGAATATGTAATTTCCTTTATAGTAGTTGTAAAGTAGTTGTATGGTAGTTGTAAAGGTAATTACCGTGTGCAAAGCATTGTAAACTTATGAACACGTGTTGATAGCATTTTTCCTTATGGTATGCTGGCTTTAAATGAATGGAAAAGACGTTTTTGTTGGATTTATTTGTTGTTTAGTTTCTTGCTAACTCAGACGTGTAAGCTAG
>NW_023339807.1:120712-123460 GCF_004916995.1 Morone saxatilis
TAATAATTTACAGCTGCCCCTTTAATCTCCTCTTTATTGTCACTATGACCTCTGCTGAACTGACAATTTAAAAAGCTATTTTATAATTATATTACATAATGCTGTTTATCTTGTTGCCTCATGTTTCTTTCACAAACAATTCCAGACTGCCAATAACATGCCTCCTTTGACATCAGCTGTGGTGGTGCGGTAAAAAACAGGGCAGATGATTACTACTGTAGTGTCTTAGTTTGTCTTTTTGCTTTGTTGTCATGGGTCAAAGTGTCAGCTCAGGGGTAGAAAGTAATACATTACATTTACTTTTATCCAAGTCGTGGTAATTGTTTCTTTTGGCCACTTGGGGGCAGCTGAAAACAAAACATCTCACGTAATATTTCCTTATTCTGAGGGACGTACTATGAAGAAAGATTTGTCTGCCTAAAGCCAGAGTTTCTAATGTCTCGAAGATGGCTCTCTTTTAACCTGGCGAGATCTTCATGGTAACTTGTGCTGCACATTGAAATCGGCTGTAAAAAGGACCACCCTTTTATGAACAAATTTCCTGATGATTTATCTACACCAATCAGCCATAACATTAATGAGCACTGGACAGGTGAGGTGTAATAACACTGATTATCTGATTATCATTGCACCTGTCAGTGGGTATATTAGGCAGGAACTGAACATTTTGTCCTCAAAGTTGATGTGTTAGAAGCAGGAAATGGGCAGCGGAAGGATTGACCCGTGTGCTACTGTAGCTCAAAGTGCTGAAACAGTTAATGCTGGTCCTCGATAGAAAAGGTGTCAGAAACACAGTGCATCCACAGTTTGTTTGGTTTATGGGGCTGCAGAACATTTTGACCATCAGGGTGCCCAGGGGGTCATACTATTATGGCTGATGGCTGGTGTATAAGTGATATTGATTCTCAGGTGAGGAAGGATATATGCAAACTTGTAATGTCACCAAACCAAGCAGCGTAATTACAGAGGCGCAAACTGAATACATCGGGTTGTGGTTTTTCAACTCTTTCAACTTTCAAGTCTGAATTGTTGAATTGAATATGTTAACAAATTATGTTTGCCTGGATTATGTTCAAAGACAATGTAATTGCTTCAGGTAATGCTCTAAAAGAATAATTTAGACCCAGCATTCCTCTCTTGGCAATGCCAGTGTTGCTTTTTGTTGAAATTTTTTATCATAGTACTCCATTATAATGAAGTAGACGGCATGTAATTTGTCCATTTTGTGCAGAAGCAGTACCAAACGCCAGGGGTGTGTCCAAATGTTTTTGACTGGGGTGAAACAAGTGGGCACTGACTCATGCAGAGATGACATGAAGTATATGTGTCTCAGCTTTCCAGTCATTTTCAATTTATTCATTTCCAATACTGTTTAGGGACCCCAGTATGCAAAAATAATTAAACACACAAGGTAAAACATACCACGTGCAAAACACTGCATGGTTTTTGCCCCAAACTACATGGGATTAGTATAAAGTACAAAGGAGAGACTTGTAGGTATCCACAGAACCCATATCCATTAAGATATCTTGAGGTCAAGATACTTGGAATGTGGTTAATGTTTTTTTTCGTAGTAAAAGAGCTAAAGAGAAAAAATAAAATATACATGCATGGTGCTTTAAAGTACTTTGAATTAATTGATTTGTTCATAACGTACTGAAAAAGTGGAAATCAATAATGGAAGTCAATAAAATCTGTAGTGAGATGGTCAAAGGTGGTATTTATGGCAGGACTGCCAGACGGAAAGTGCATGAATACATGAATTTGAAATCTGTCCTGAAGAGTCTTACATCTCAATCCACATGATGTGAGAAATGAAGCGCACCTTCCTGCCATAGTCTCAGCTGGAATGAGGCCTTTGTATGTCTCTGTAGCTGACCAATAATATGAGCCTGTTATGTAAGGTTGTTTTCTATTAGGTTATTTTCTACACTTCCTTGTATGATGAAATAGTGAGCCATGATTACTGTCAGAGTCTTTTACAAGGATGCTTTGTCAGCTTCTGTTAGATATAAAATGTTCAAATTGTATAGATGTCCCGGTGCTCGTGAAAGATTTCGTGCAAAATCAGAACAAGCATTGTAGGAGAACACGAAAAAAATAGTTGAGAGACATTTGCCCCTAACAAGAAAAACTATAGGCGAAGTGGGCGGGGCCTACTATGGGAGATTCAGCTCCATTTCCCGAACGCCGTGAAATAAGGTTTGTTGGCATAATGTGCGACAAACTATGCAGATGTATTAAGTAAACAAAAAATCAAAATCCGTTCTTCAATAGTAGCGCCAACCTTATTTGACCGACCTAAAAGCGAGCATAGAATACAAATTTTTCACCAACCTTACAAGCTTTGCCAAATGAAAACTGAGTTTGCAATATATGTTCAAGGGGCAAATAATTCATTCGAAGGGGCTAAAATAGTAAGAAAAAGAGATATCAGCAATTTCAATTAGGGCCCTCCAGTGGTCGCTGGCTCGGTCCCTAAATTAATAAGAAAAACATAAGCGTTTCAATAAGACTCCCAGCGGTCCCTGCTCGTCCCCTAATGAAGAGACTCTTACACGAATATAAGCATAAAGCACCAAAACAGATAGAGAGACAAAACTCAATAAAGAGTATATAGCAAATAAGATACAATAAAACATAAATGGGAAACACTTTGTGCTTATTATACTGAAAAGACAAGCTGATCAAGATACTCAGTGCGTACACTCATTCTGTACCTAATTCTGATAAATGAGCAAAGATTTT
>NW_023339807.1:123485-130227 GCF_004916995.1 Morone saxatilis
CACATGGTAAAAAACTTTATTGCACGCCTTGCAAGAAGAAACAAGATGAAAGGTAGATAACGGAATTGGAGATAAAGTTTGTGGATTATCTTTGATGTGACCCTGACGTGGAAAACAGAGAGTCACTCTAAGAAATAACGTTATTTCTTTGGAGGTTTGCTGTGATGACCTCTGCTGAGGAATGAAATAATTTATGGTGTGGAATAACTCAATTTTGAGGTGCATACTTTCAGGCCCGGGTGTTTGTGATGGTTGCAGCTGTTAGTTTTTTTCCTGACAGTCGTTTTGGCTGCTATATTGTGTGGCTGCTATATTGTGTAGCTGCTATATTGTTTAGCCATCTCCCATCAGATAAATCCTGTGCAGCAGAGATGCTACGGAAATCTTTCGACTAGAGGACATGATTCAGACTGGTTGTCGGGAGGTGACAGGTGTTTGTGAATACTGCTTTTTTGGTACGGGACTAGTTGATGTTAGTACCTGTTGACTGATGTGGATTGCTAGACCCCTACCTGTCTCTTCCCTGCCTGGCTGGCGCGTTTTAGCGCCCTTTCCCTACGGCGGACTGATGCCTCTGTACTACTATGTGTTGGGCGGTCAGTAGAGCCCGGGTTATAGTCGGTAAAGTTAAAAACAGACGGAGCAGCTTCAGGTTTTAGTCTGTTGGTCTGGTGAACCACTAGTTTACCACACTCAAAGGTCTTCTCCTCTATATAATCTTCCACCAGAAAATGATCGCTGCAAACCCGGGAGTCAGCGCTCATGGGTGGGCTCTTTCTCTTCAGTGCCGCTAGCCAGCGCAGCAGCACCGTTCTCAGTTTCAGCGGCAGTTTATGAAAATGGACTTGATTGTGGCTCTTCAGTCTCCATCTTTAAGTGTCTTTGTCTTTCCGTACGTTGTAGGTCAGAGTGCTACAAGATGGCGGCGCCCTTGCCTCAAAAAACAAAACAGGACTTCTTTTTTCTCTAATATGCTTACATTTGTCACTTTTGTTATAAAATTATTGAGTAGAGGTTAAATCCATTTAGTAAATCAGCTTACCTCTCAAACAGAGGAAAGACAAGAAGTCCTCAGTCTTGGGTCGACGTCTAGTCAGACAGGTGACTACAGCCAGGTTGTGGGTGTGGTTACTTCGTGCTGAAGTCATCGACACTGGTGGTCCTGGAGAGCTTGGAGGGGACTGGGCAAACTTCCTCTGTGCTTGCAGCCTTGGTCTGCACATGCATGTGCGTCAGTTTATTAGGTACACCTAGCTAAAAGGGAATGTAATCTAATACGTCCTAGTAGAATCAGTCCTGCAATACATCCTAACCTCATGGAGTTTTTGATTCAACTGTATAAAGTGTTTATTGCATTAAACTAAACTAAACTATTATTTTGTCCATCCCATTTATATCAATGGCTAAATAAGAGAAACAAATCTGTGTCTCTAATTCAGTACAATTGCACAACACCACAGACTTGCTAATAGCAGGACTATTAAGACTACAACTGGCAGGGTCGAATTTGTTCTTTTAAAGAATATCACCAATGCAATCACAGTTTTTCCTTGCCCCTGATGCCAAGTGCTTGCTCATGGCGGGAATAATATATATGTGTGTATACACATATATATACACACACACACACACACACACACTTGTGTTGGACGACCCAAGTAGTTATTATGACTACTGCTTGATTTGCATTTGTCATCTGATCAGCACATAGGAATGAACATGCAAAAACACACTACAGCAGCAGACCTCTTGGTGGCAGGGTCATCCTTGTCATGATGGATGCTAGCAGGGCGGCACTGTTGAGGGTGTGTTCGTGAGTGCCAGCTCCAGCTTGGACCAGCTGATAGGAGGGACTGACACCGGTTGATGCCATTAACCAGGGAGCCTGGAGCCACAGAACAGTTGAAATGTGAGTTACTTACATGAAACTATTTTAGTACTTTGAAAAATGATCTACACATACAATTGTCAATGTATATCTGCATGGATAAAACTATAACAAAAACAGCAAATGACATTCTAGAAATAATGACAGGAAAGATGAGCTGGTGTTAACAGCTAAGCGAAGATCAAAGCCTCATTTCATGGACACTTCAAATAAACCAATTACATTGTAAACCTCAATCACAGCTTACAGACTCACTTCCTGACTTAACTTTGACAGAATTTACTTAATGTAGTTGTATGCACAATTGTGTTCCTGTGCAATGAGGGATTCTTAGTGAAATTACAAGTATGTTCACTTTCTGTTTGACCTTCAAGTAAAGTGGTTTGAATAGTTTGGATAAACCGTTGCCTTCTTTCCAACCTATCTGACACATCATGTTTTATGTGACATCAGACTCTTTTCAGTTATGCCACGATTTTCCCATATCTCAAACTTAGTGAGTACAAGGCTGTGATTACTGATTTCTAAAAAAAAAAAAATGAAAATAAGAGCAGGTAACTAACTGGAATTATCTTTAGAAGGAACTTCTACAGTAGCGGCAGAACTACTGAATTACTAACAGAAGAGGAGTATTGATGGTACTGACCACTGAGGCTTGTGGGAGTGTGTGACCTCAGTGTCCTGGACGGAACAGGAGTGCTCAGCAGTGTCTGTGTGTTTCTCACTGAGTGTTTGTTTTGAGTACTATGCATGTGTTTTGCAGTTTCTATATATTTCGAGTTCAGCAGCGACAGTCTATTTTGTGATTTATGTGAGCGTAGTGTTCTGGTTGATACAGACTTCTTCAGGAATATGTGTGTATTTTCTTGTAGGCGTGTGTGCTGTACAGTTTGTGTAATTTTCCCTGTACACATTTTTGATTTTACTTGCATGTTCTGTATTGTGTGAGTACATTTATTTTTTGGTGTGTGCGAGTCCTGAGACAAGTTTGTTTTTTGTCCTTTGTTGTTGTGTTCATGAGGGCGTAGGTGTTTGGACATGTGCATAGTTTGTGCACGGTGTGTGTTTTTTCGTGTGTGTACATTCTGTGGTCTGTGTGTGACTTTTTGTTGTGACGTGTGCACACTCTGTCTTGTCCGTATGTTTTTTTGTGTGTGCGTGTTAGGTAGTGTCTGCGTCTTTTGCAGTAAAAGTGTATTTTTTGACACGCGTTTGTGTGTGTGTGTGCGTGTGCGTGTGTGAATGTGTGAGTGATTGTGTGTGGTGCGGTGTGTGTCTCTGAATTCCCTGAGGGACAGGAAAAGAACTTTCCGGACCAGACGTTCTTCACACCATGGCATCCCATCACTGATGTCCTGCAGAGTCAGACACAAATACCATCAGCTTTGTTCACACTGCCAGCTGCAGATTATTTCTACTCAAACTATATAAATTTCATCAAACATGATCATACTACAGTAAAATGTACAATAAAACTTTTCATGCACAGTACTCTCTCTGTCTATGTCAATGTGCTGTGTGTGTGGGCAGGGGCTGAGCTCCTGGTCAGAGGCAAGCTTGGTTGCAGGCATTTTTTTTTCTTAATGGTAAAATGGTAAATGGACCTGTACTTGTATAGCGCGTTTTCTAGTCTTCCACTCAAAGCGCTTTTACACTACATGCCGCATACACCCTTTCACACACATTGACTCAGCGATGGCAAAGCCCAAAGGGCGAATGTGGCATGTAAGTGATAAAGCGCTTTGAGTGGTCAGAAGACTAGAAAGGCCCTATACAAATCAGACTGACCACTGCAGACTAGGAACATCCCACAAGAGCTGCAGTTTTGGAGATGCTCTGACCCAGTCGTCTAGCCATCACAGTTTGGCCCTCATCAAAGTTGCTCAAATCCTTACACTGCCCATTTTTCCCACCCACTGACAGGTGCCATGATAACCAGATAATCAGTATTATTCATATCATTCATATCATAGTCATTCAAATTTCGAATTAATTTAGATCCATCTGTATAGATTTGCTTTTGCTGTGACATTAATGTTTAACATAAAAGTAGAAAGAAATTTCACTCACATATTTCTTCTTGATGATATTCCGTTTGGGTCTGTCTGTACTCATCTTGCCCAGTAGACACTAAGGGGCACATGAATTATGGAAGCCTCTTTCCTTTGAATTTGGCTGTTTTGCTTTCTTTTCTGAAAGAAAACATTGGCAGTGTTCAAAATAAGATCACAACACAAAATATCAATGTTCTGTCCCATCAGTGTTGTTTTTTTAAAGTGGTAATACTTCCTTCAAATATGCCTTACTGGCTCTGTACAATATATTTGAAATTTCAGATAGACATGGTGGAAAAAAGCATGATGTAAAAACAAAGCAACAGTCCACACAAACTAAGCAGGAAGCCTCAAGAATTGAAAACAGTTTGATAAAAAACTCTTGCATCCTTGTTCACTTACTAGCCAACTAAGTATAATGACCATGGCCATTTCTATGACAACTGAACAGTTGTGAGATACGATTAAAGCTCTGGAAAAGCTAGTAAGTGGACCTTAAATTACATAAGGTTTTTTTTGTCAAAATAAATACATCATCTAGCTATTACCTAGCTGTAGATAATGTAAACTAGCTGCCAGTGAGTTTTGGGATTTAGAGAAGAAGAAATTGCCCTTTAACCAGCCTTGCTCAAGGGCACCAAGATGGAAGCTGGTGATGTGGGATATCAGCAGGATATTTATTGCATCTTAGTTTTCCCATGTCTATAATCATCTATGTTAACATATATATATATATATAAAGAAAAAATCACTGATTCAATTCTGCTGCACATACTGACTGATAATGCAAGCTGTGGAAAAAGTGATTGTGTTAATAACCTTAAGTCATTCAATTAGCACATAACCCTCCAGATCAGGTGTTACATGTAGATTAAACAAAAATGCAGTTAAAGCCTATACACTACTAGCACAACATTTGAATGGATTTACACAATGCCGCGTATTTATTCTCGAATTAGTCCTTATTTGTGCTTAATTAAGCATCAGGAAGAAGCTTCCTCATTCAATTGAATGCGTTACTACCAGCAACCAGCGACGAATTCGCCACCAGTTAAATTAATATAGTCACAGATTGATCTGGAACAACGGCCTCAGACAGAGCCGCTCATCAACCATTGAACAGATATTAGTGAAGGGTGTACCGATAAATGTGGAACGCAGTCTACAATTCGGACTAGTCTGTAACGTTACATGAACACACATGTTGTACACAAACATTACAACGGACATCTCTATTGTAGTCATATTAATCCTTGAACAAAGAAAATATGAAACAATAATCGATCACCCACCTCCAACAGGATTACCACCGGCCTACATCATGAGCACACCAACAACCTGAGGGAATGGCACACGGACTCACACATTTTACCAAACCCTGAAGCAATGAGTCACGTAAAATATCCAACCGGCACCGGAGTGCCGTTATTCACCTTACTGAGCCTTGAGACTCGGTGTGCTGCTTTAAGTCGGCACCTGCACGGGTGTTCAGCGCAGGAAGGCAAGCACCACTGCGGTTCTGTGAGCCGCCGTTTCAGAACCAAGGCCAGCCCAGGTTATATTTCAGTGCGCATGTATTGTTTACTACGGTTGGTTTAGGCAACGATTGATTTGCAGTTGGCTGATTATGCGTCTACCACGTGACAGGGAAATCAGTCATGGTTCATCCTCGGGGTTCGCCATTTGTCCAATACATCGTTTGTCACCCCGTCGGGACTCCGAAACTAGTATGCTCTGCTGAGCCGTAGTTACCAAGAACCGTCCCTGTAGCCGACGTTTAGATCCCAATGCGCTTCTATTCGTGCAATTAAGGTACAGGCTTTGCGCAGGGGTGGATCTAGAGGGGTGGCCTAAAAATGCCTGGCCACCCCATCTGCCATCCCAGTTTGTTGTCAAACTCCCCCAATCAGCCCCCAAGACACGAATGTCCGACATGCACAAAAATTGGCACGCATGTGTAACGTGATCAGACAAGCAAAAATGCCTCTTGGAGCTATAGCCTACCCCAAACCCAACAGGAAGTCGGTCATTTTGGATTTAGCTGTCATTTTTGGCATTGTAGTTTCATAGTGTAGTACGAACTCGTCCTAGGGAAGTTATCGGATCAACTTCAAATTTAATCTAAAGACATTCATGACTAAAAGTTGTGCTATTTACGACATATAGTCAAACGGCGTGCCCGTGGCATCCAATTTTGACGATTTGCCATGAAAAAGGAAGTTGTCTTAACTTCAGTGTACATGATCTAATCTCAATGTAACTTCAAGAGTCCCGCCCTGAACACATCTATGTGATAATATTCAGTAATAGTGGCAAAAGGAAATGTAATTTTTATACTTTTATGTATTTCTCTCAGCAGATTGATCAGATCTAGCTGAAAGTCTGTCAGAAGTCTCTTAAGATGACGATGATGACATCTTATGAATCTTAACAATTTTCACTGAACCATGTTGCCATAGCAACGTGGCGAAAATCAGCTTTTGTGTTAACAATTGAACAATTTTGGCCGAAAGTTCATGAAACTTTGGAAAAAATTCAGTCGTGGCAAAGGCTTATGTATTGCCTTGGTACTGCAGATGGGCATCACAAAATGGCTTAGCCACGCCCCCCAGAATCAGCCCCCAAGACACGTACGACCGAACAGTACGAAAATGGTACCGATGTGTATCAGTGATTGAGACAGAGCAAAAAATGCTCTGTGGACGCAGTAACCCAAACCCAGACAGGAGCCCCTGCCAATTTGTGAATGTCACGCGCGCAGTTAATTTCGGTGGAATTTTTCGCGCCGGTTGTACTTGAA
>NW_023339807.1:130327-132877 GCF_004916995.1 Morone saxatilis
GGGGGGGGGGGGACTGTCCAGGTAACCAGAAAAAAGGAATCTTGAATAAAAATGGCTGCAAGTTTGGAAAATATCCACTTCATTTGTCTTACTTAGACTTGTTTTTTTAAGTCAGGTGTATGAGGTACTTAGTGTACATAGCGTGTAACCTGCAGTAGACAGACGTTAGTGTGAGTTTGGAGAAGCAGACAGGGGTCCCAGCAGGAGACTCAGTATGAACAGGAGGAACAATTATAGCAAGTAAAACCTGTGTCGTTGTTTATATGAGCACTTGACTATTGTTTTAAGACAGAAAATGTGAAACTTTAATTCTGGTGAGGCTTTTAAGTGAAAAATCCCTAGGACTTTTATGTTATCGATTGTTGAACAGAGTATTCCTGTTAAAATGAAATGACAGTAAATAGGTATACTAACATGGCTGTTAAAAAACTCCAGAGCAATGGCATCTAGCTTTGGCCATGGCATCTTTCTCTAGGTAAGCTACTGAAAACTGTTCAGCATACTGACTGAAGTTAAACTATGTGCTTTGATAAAACCTCTTCAATGTGATATAATAATACAAAAATATCAAGCTGTAATTTCAGATTCAGAAGAGAAGCATCTGAAATCAATATACTGTCCATTATCTATTTGACATATAGAATTCAAATTCTATACAAAATCCCCAAATTATGGAAAAATTTAGCATACAGTACATAGTCACTGCATCACTATCCAACCAGCCAGCAACCATCATCATGCCTTGACGTCAACATTAATTCTCAATATAGCAAATAGTAAATCTGTAGGTGAAGGTAAATGTTAGCGCTTCTGAAGGATTCTAGGGCTGGTCCTGGTCTTAATGGCTGAGGTAGGAGACTTGGTTTGGGTAAGGCCCTTTGTAGAGCCCTTGGAAGTGCTACAATAGTCACTGACAGTTGCACTCAAGTCCTCTGTGGTGCCCTTGGAAGAGTCCTTTGCAGCACCTTTGGAATTGTGGATAGAGTAACTGCAGGCTGGTGAAGTACACTTGGTAATGTTCTTACTATTACCTTTGTAAGTACCCTTAGCAGTGTGCTTGGCAGAATAATTCGCTGGTTGGTCAGTGTGTACATGCACAGATGTCACTGAGCTGATATCAGCTTTAGTTATAGTAGTCCTAGCAGTAGCAGCTCTTGCAAAAGTCCTGGAAACATTAGTCCTGATATTTGGCTTAGGGATTGTGGATGACGCAGACTGCTTTCTCTGAAGTCTTTTTTCTCTCACATGTCTGCATATGACCTTACTGACAGGGCTGAGGTCATAGTTTGTGATGACGTTGGTATTGCTCTCCAAACTTAACTTTCCGACATTTACCTTGTCCTGTAAGTCTTCGCTGATACAACTGCCCCTCTCTAGTGTCATCTCTCCAATGTGGCCACATTTTTCTTGTTTAAATTCTTCATCATTACTACCAGTGATTTTATCCATATGGTTAACATATGCCGCTCTCACATCTTTATCACTATCGGCTTCCGTATGTGGGATCTCACTAATATGACAGTCACTCTCCAAAAGGACATCACCATCATTGTATTGCAATGTCCTGCACTTGATTAAAGAGTTGTTGTCCAAAGGAACCTGATTCAGATGGGTATGGCTGGTGTCTGGTGGGAGGCCTCTCCTCCTTCTGGACAACCTTAGGATTCCAGGGTTTTCACTTAGCTGTCTGATGACTGAACCATTAGTCAATGGTATTTGAGCTGGACTCCTGCTTAAATTTATTCCTGAGTTCGGGAGACTACTGAAGGTCTTGGGGTTGCTACAATAGTTAGAGACTGGCCAGTGGTGGGGAGAAAGGTGCTGATTGCGAGGCAGCTCTTGGTTGCTATGCCGGGAGAGGTGTTTGTTGTTAATTTTCCGGGGTCTGCTTTGGGGATGGCCTCTTACTTTACAGGTACTGCTAGGCCTGGGGGATTGTCTGCTGCCAACCCCTGTGCAAGGCTTTAAGGGAGGAATGGATCTGACATAGGAAGTTCTGTGTTCAGAGAATCCTGTCACCATGGCAACCTGCAACAGAAAGAGACCATGATAGATTGTGTTAAGTGCTGGGAATAACTACACACACACACAACACACACACACACCTGTCCTACGTCAGACAATCTGACATCCACACCCACTCCATGCTGGGATTGGACAGGTGTGAGGAGGTGAGAAGAGCGCCAGGGTATGTGAACAGCCAAGTGCAACACCATGAATGTCTTCCAAGAGAAACTGTCAGCGGCTCTTCACTTGTTTAACAACTATAAACACATTTGTTTTCCAATGTAATCAACAGCACATCAACATTTTCATATCCATGATCCACACATTCCTGTAGACATTTTTGCACTACCGATCAACAGCTGGTGAAAATAACACAACAAGAAACATAGAAATGTGACAACAAAAGGCATCTAGCCTAATTATTAATTGGAGGATAATCATCATCATAAA
The DNA here is from genome assembly GCF_004916995.1 of Morone saxatilis. NCBI lineage: Eukaryota > Metazoa > Chordata > Actinopteri > Moronidae > Morone > Morone saxatilis. Next base: position 132,785 of record NW_023339807.1, read on the forward strand.
CGGAGATTTTAACCATGCCAAAATCTCAAAGACCCTGACAAACTTTACCCAGTATGTCACCTGTAACACCAGAGGGGAAAAGACCTTGGATCT
>NW_023339807.1:132977-134273 GCF_004916995.1 Morone saxatilis
AAGTATGTTTTATCCGATTACTCGATTAATCGATGGAATATTCGATAGAATACTCGATTACCAAAATATTCGATAGCTGCAGCCCTAGTTAAAATATGGATATATATTGAAATAATGAAATTAAATTGATAGTATAAACGTTCCATGACCAGTCAAATATTGGCTAAACTACTAGTTGAGAGGAGAGTCCTACTTGACCCACAGTACTGAATTTGAGACTTTCACATAAGTTAACTTTTCAAAAAAACTAGCTAATTTTAAGATCAAGTCAAGCCAATCGACAGCTCTCTTGGTGACAGTGACAGTGTTGGAATCTCTGACTGCACCCAAAGAGAGGACAGAGAGAGAGGAGTGTGCACTTGTCATTTTGCACACTTGTAGAGTGCCAGTATAACGGCTCACACACAGAAGAACAAGGCAGTGGTATAACAGAATTGCCCGATAATAAAAAAATAATAAAGAGAAACAAAATTTCATCTGCTTTCATGCTGCAGTCTGTCAGTAAGTCAACAAGTAATGCCATCAACAAACAGCAGGCATCATGTATGTATCCTGCATCAACCTATCAAAATGTAGCTATTGAATTAAAAAATATATTTATCACATTGATCTACAATTGAATCTGCTGTATCACAATATGGCAAATACAATTAAAGCCATTTATAAATTAACCTTTCAGTTTATTAGTGCACAAATGATTATTTTGAATTGTATGACTACTGTTAAATGATGGTGGGTTGTATTGTTTTGTGTCATCAAGAGTTGTATCACCCTTAACAGTTGAAAGAGACTTTGTGCCTTGAGGACGTTGCCTTTTAAGACCTCTTATTTTAAAAAAGGTCCAATGTGTAACATTTAGGATCTATTATCAGAAATGGAATATACTAGTCATAGACATGTGTTCATTAGTGTAAATCACCTTAAAATAAGACTTGTGTTTTAGTTACCCTAGAATGAACTGTTTTTATCTGCAGAAAAGTCATGTTCTATGCAGTGTGGCACGTAGTGTAAAAGCACTTTGAGAGGTTGGAAGACTAGAAAGGCTGTGGCTCAGAGGAAGAGCGGGTCGTCCACTAATTGGAAGCTTGGTGGTTCCTTCTGCCACATGGCGAAGTATCCTTGAGCAAGACACTTAACCCCGAATTGCTCCCATTGTAAATGCGTTAGTTTCTGTTTCATGGCCTTTGCCATCCCTGAGTGAATGTGTGTGAATGGCACGAAGTGTAAAAATGCTTTGAGGAGTCGGAAGACTAGAAAGGCGCTATACAAGTATTTATTTATTTATTTTATTTGTAT
>NW_023339807.1:134404-137246 GCF_004916995.1 Morone saxatilis
CAGGCAGAAACCTAGGACAGGTCCATTTACCAAAGGCGCTATACAAGTACAGGTCCATTTATCATTTACCATTCCAAATAAAACAAGGTATTAATATAAATAATATAAAGTGTTGTGTTTTGTGTGTGGCTCATGTAGTCACATATTTTAGTGCTGATTTTGAATCACTGGGTCTCACATGAAAGCTTCTAAACAATAAAATAAATAAAAAAGTAACTGTTGGTCATTGTCAATGATAAAATCCTGTTAGCTGAAGTTTTGATCACACTGGATGCTGGATGTTTTGCGCTGTGGATAAACTGCTAGTGGACCCTGCATCCAGGTCTCTCGGCGTCTTGGCTTTTACTGTTTATGTTCTGCAATTTTAAATGTGTGATCAATATGATAAAGGGAATGCTGCTCCACAATTCACTGAACTCTACTATGTGTACTATTTTCAAATTCAGTCTTCATAATTGATGATACAACAAGACACCTTTCAAACAGAGAAGCATGTAGAAAGGATTATTAGACCTTGTTTGTCCTCCTGACCTGTAGGGAGAGCTTGCGAGATCTCAGGAGGTGTCCCTCAGCTTCCTCCCTCCTGTCTTCCTCCATCCCCTCTTTCCTCATCCTCTGCAGTTCCTCCTCTCTCCCCTCCCTCTCCTTCTTCCTCTGTGCCCGGGAGGTTAGAGGGCAAAAGGAGTTGACCGCTGCAGAGCCTTCACTCCCTCTCAAAGATCTAGAGTCTTGCTGTACTGCAATGCGAGAGAGATTCAGAGGCACAAACACAGACAGATTGAGAGGCAGAAAAATATATTAGATACAAACAAAGAAAAAAATAAGTGCAGCATTTTGTTTGATAAATTAATCTTCTATTTCATTTAAAGTTTTTTTCAATCATTAAGAAATTACACACTCACAAAGACTGATACAATGATATGCATACTTAACTAAATACCCTCTAAGTACCTCTTGCTCTACTGAAAATGCTCATGTTCTTCTCCTCAGTAGCAGTCCTGTGATTGGTCGAAAGACAGGAAGTAACATGCTGAGTGCCACCTGGCTCTTTTGCTTGTCCACTTGATAAGAAGGCCATGTTGCTGGGCAGTGCTGCCGAGCCTGAAGAGGAAAAGGATATGCCTTCATTGACAAGGAAAAGGAAATATTTCTCCTGCATTAGCCTCTTTGCACTGGCTCCCTGTAAAAGTCAGAATAGAATTTAAAATCCTCTTCACCTACAAAGCAAATTGAATTGAACTGAATTGAATTGATGGCTCTGGACATTGCTGGGGTGTCTTGGCAGACATAGGTGCAGTTGTTCCCATTCTTAAAAAGGGGGACCGGAGGGTGTCCTCCAATTATCGGGGAATCATACTCCTCAGCCTCCCCGGGGGTAGTTTTTCCAGAGTGCTGGAAAGAAAGCTCCAACAGATTGTTGAACCACAGATTCAGGAGGAGCAAAGCAGATTCCTTTCAGCTGTTAATCCTTGCGGGGTTGCTGGGGGGTTCATTGGAGTCTGACCATCCAGTCTACATTTGTTCCGTCAGTCAAAACACTGTGGTGTAGACAGTTTGGTGTTGAATATAGAGAGACATTTACTCGGGTTCATTCTCAATAACTGAGAGATCATCAATACACAGTAGGCACATTCAGGAATCTGACAGAAATGATTCACTTAATAATCTGGGGTGGAATTTACAAGCTACCCACCAACATTAAAGTGATGTACATATTAATTCATCAATAATTGTAATACAATAATATAATTCAATAATTTGAAATGGGTCACTTGGCATTATGAGTACAACCAGATGTAAACAAAGAAGTAGTTTATGAACTTAACTTTGAATAATTTGAGACTGCATGAATAGCAAACAGTTTTGGAGAGGAAATGTATGAGTACATGTGATTAAACGTAATGTAACTAATACATTTCTTTTTCACCAGTCTCTTCAGGTTGACTGCGTACCGCCAGTTTACCCTTTGGGCCAGGGGGCATTTGGGGAGGAAGAACCGGGTTCCCATTCCAGCCTGTGCTGTCAGCGCCATCAGGGCTGTTATCCATGGAATATTACTTAATTGTTTAATGTTTGCCATTAAATAGTTGTTCAATGTGCATTTATATTATATTTAGTTGTTTGTTTTTTTGGGGTGTGTTTGTATCCTTAATACAATGTAGGATAGTATGAATAATGTGTCTGTTTTATGCAATGCATAATGGAAAATGGTTATTGCTGAAGGCTCAGTTGCTCTAATACAAAAATAAAATTAATAACACAAATTTAACTCACAACAACCTCTGAAAAAGATTAATTCCAGGTGGGATAGAGAAACTGAACTACAAAATTTAATATTTAACATATATACATAGCTGATTTTAATAGTAAAAATAGAATGGATGGTGGATAAGAATAATCTAAAAACAGAAATGATCCCAACAATAAAAACCATCTACATTCTATTAATAACATTCTGCACGGTTTCTACAGAAATGCAAATCCATAGAACTCTGTATTTGAACTTTTTTTCTTATATTCCTTATTATATTATTACGTAATTTAATTTTTGAAAATATATAGAAACCCTGAATTATTATTTTGTCAATTTACTGAATTTATTGAGGAACTCATCATTTAGTTTTGTTCATACATTCTTTTCTTCCTCAGGGACCTGTGTTACGGGGCTGTGAGGGTGCAAATCTGCATAAATGCTTGGCCACAGTGCTTTGTCTGGTTTTTCCACACCTTTGTGCTGGGCCAGGGTGACAAGAGTCTCAGTTTTCATCTCCTTCAGTGTTTCCTGGATGGATGTCGTTTTACACCTACTGATCACTCCTGCCACAATGTTCTTCCTGAAGGT
>NW_023339807.1:137268-139085 GCF_004916995.1 Morone saxatilis
GTGGGGTCACCACATACTGTTGAGTAGCCTTGAAGTACTGGTGTTTATGTTGCTCCTCACCTTCCTTTGTTTTGGCTGTCTTCCTGTTCACATTACTGTTGTGATCCAGTGCAGCAACCCGCAGACGTGCCTCAAAGCTCTCCTTCAGAGACTTCTTTCTTTTTGTGGCATACTTTGTGTGCAAGGAGTGAAGACTTTTCAGCTGTCCTGTGTGAATTCATCCAGTGTGGATTATTCCAGTTTCTTCAGGAGCTGCTTGTCAAGCACTATCTTCTGAAAGGTGCTGAAAGCCAGCAGAGTTTAGAGAGCATAGCAGACTCTCCTTCCGGAGGGGTGTAGGTAGGGTGGACGTCCACACTTGGTGATGTCTCACCGGACACCCAGTAATGCACATTGGTAATGTGATGAAGGACTGAGATCCACTTCTCTTTCAGCTTCATCACACTTCCCAAACATGTTGTGACACAAAACCAGACGTGGTTTGTGATCATTCTGATCCACTCAAACAGCTCCTCGTTGTGGCACTGCAGCAGTCGCTTTTTGACAGACTTCACAATGTGCCAGAGGTCATACTCATGCTGTATGGATTTATATTCCAGGCTGATGACTTTCTGCACTGATGGGTGGCAGTCGGTTGCTAAAACAGATATGGTGACATCATACTCTTCCAAGTGGGAAAGGCACCTCTCCAGATCTTCTACCTCAAGCAAATAACTGTTCTTCACCTGTGTGACTTTAACGGTTTCCTGTGCCACCACCAGGTTCGACTTGATGTCCAGGAGTGAGTATGTTCCATATGAGGCGTTGTGACCTGGACTGTCATATCTGGAGTCTCCTGACACAATGAGCTGCTCATCAGATAGGGCGTTCAGTACAGCCTCATTGTGTACTGTCCAGACATTATTGACCTCTAGGATGACATAGGCCTTCTGTATGTTGAACCACTGCCTTTTGGAGATGGTTTCCAGACCAATGGTGTCACATACCTCCATGAATGGACTGCACTCATTTCCAGTGACAAATACAGCAGCAGGGACAGAAACATTGCATTCCATTATTCCTCTAACTAAAGGCTGAGAATGCCACGTATAATCATGGCCATCAATGCATTCTGTGTTTACTCTAAGCCCAAATCCAATTTTGGAAACTGCAGGTGGTCTTACCAAACATTTTCCACAACCTTGCCAATGGCACACATGAAAGAGCTTTAATAATTCTGCTGTCGACACAATGTCTCAAACTCACCATCTGAGGCATTATCTTGACTCTCCTCCATTAGGAATTCTTCCTCAGAATCTTCACAGTCCTCACTGCTAAGGTCAAGATCTTGCTGAGATGATGGTGCAGTAGCTAGTGAGAGGCCTTCTGCAGATGTGCAATAGGAGTGGTCATTGTTTATTATTTTGTTGGTAAGTACGTCATCTGTCAAAGTGCCTGTGCTGATGTATTGCTTATTGCCTCCCTCTTCTCTTTAATATTCAAATGTGTCAGTCTGTGTGCTGACTGACTGACTGTCAGGGTTGGGGCACTGCCTCTCCTGCTCTCACTCCTGCTCTCACTCCTCCTTTTAATTACTACAGGGACTATATAAGATTTCAAAAAATGTTTATTTTAAAATTATGTCGTAAATGTATGTAGGTTAATGTATTGACAGACGGTCAGCACTCAGGGTTTAAAAAGTAAGATATAGTTCAAAAAGTAAATAATTGTGCCTTACGTTGTTTCGTGATTATTACGAAATATTTTTATTTGCCAATAGACTTTTCGGCAGTTGTACCATGTGAAACAATCAACACATGGTAAAAAACTTTATTGCA
>NW_023339807.1:139185-139315 GCF_004916995.1 Morone saxatilis
CTAGTTAGTCTTGTTGTTAAACATGTCTTTAAATTATATCTACTGCTGGTCAACTGTACATAGCGTTATAAGGGGCCTGAGCAGCATCTGTGATGGTGGCCCTATTGAAACTGATTATTACTTCACACAA
>NW_023339807.1:139410-139598 GCF_004916995.1 Morone saxatilis
TGCTTCAGCAAAGCATCTCTCACTAATTCCTGATAACAGACACCTTGTTGGTCATTATGTGTTCGCCCCCTGCCCCCAGAAACATTCTGCAATTCTCCTGTTTATTGTTCAGGTTTGAAGAAAGCTTTCCTCATTTCAGTGCTGGACTGGAAATCCTCAGCAGGTCTCTATACACACACACACACACA
>NW_023339807.1:139743-153100 GCF_004916995.1 Morone saxatilis
GAGGTAAGATCAGTATTTCTCTGTTCTGCTCTGTTAGAGTTGCAACCACACCACTTCTTTAGATACCAGTAAATTCAAGAAAAAAAGAACAATTTTAACACGTCATATTGCACCCATATTTAACAATGTAGCTATACTAAAATGTGAGGCATTCTTACATAAACACGAATCAACCAATTTCAGCCGATAATATAATCATATCTACCCATAAATCTTTAACTTTTAGTGACAAAGGTCTAAGATTCATTAGTTAGCTAGCTAGCAACAGCATGGTTTTCCACCGTAGCGGAGTGTTTCTGGTTGGGCCTCACTGATTGCTGCACAAAAACACAGCTTTATCGCTTCCGACTTGTCAGATCCAGTCTGAAATTGTTTTGGCATCACAGCAGCTTAATTTGCAACATCACAGAAAAGACAACACAACTACACAGGCCTAACATAAATACACAAAAGACAAGATTCGTTTCATTCATAAACAGTTGTCACCGACCACAGTAACTGCAGCCAAGGTTCAGAGAAAGATACAGATTTTTCAGGCAATTTATCGTTGGACATTTTAGTTATTGCAATTTTTACATAATTTTTTCTCAAAGATAGAGGAAGACCGAACTTATTTTAGTCATAACTCAATTTTGACCAAAATTGTAGTTACTGTGGTTTGGCTTTGTAAAGCAGTGTAGTAAGCTTCAGTCATGTGCAACACTTGATCAGCTGACTGTGGCTACTGCTTTTACATTCTGCCCTACTTATGAGGAAAGTGTCTGTATCTTTTAGCAGACTTTCACACACACAGAGGAGTTCGCGTTTGCAAACGTCAGTAACTTGAACGCTGACAGGATACGTTGTGATATTATAATGCTTTAAATGTGATAGCAAATGACTTAATAGTGATTGCTTTGTTGCTATATTTACTACAGCTGTCCTAAATCTGCCCCTCTGTGTCTGTCAGGCAGTAGATGGGGACATAGTGATGCTCTCAGCACACTGGGAGAGAAGAAGAACAGCTTTGACACAACTCCAGGAACAGCTGCAGAGCTTGCCGGCCTTCATCAGTGAACTTGATGCTATCACAGCTAACATAGGTATGGAGTCTGTTTCATTCCTGTCCAAAAAATGTTCACTGATTATTGAAGAAATAATTGAAACTCAATTCAATATTATGAAATGTTATTTCATCATTTTCATAGTAGCAGTTTTATTGGATGTCATTTTCATTTAATTCTAGACATTTTGGTTGGAAATCCAAACTGTTTTGTTTTTTTCAAACAGCTGGACATTAGCAGCAGGAGAGATATATCATTTATATGGGCATAATATTGCACACTTTCACTTTCATTCTTTCCTGTAAAACCCTCTTAGTAGTGCCCTCAGTTGTTCACATGAAAATAAAGAACTAGAGAAGTTCATACCTGACATTAAATACTTTTCCTTTAGAAGGTTGTCATCTTTTCATATTTGGGGGTTCTACTTTTAACAGGTTTACATGCTTTAATGTTCAAATAATGCATTATTTTTGTCATAATGGCCATTGCTGCCAACCTGATGAGTAGACCAGTCTGCACAGCCTGGGCTTGTGGGAGCTGCCATGTTTCAGCAGCTCAGCTCCAGCTCAAGTTTTTGTGTCTTGTTACGAGCAAGGTAACTTAGCTGCTTATTGTTAGTCAAAGTTTTTTTATTCAGTATTCCATACTGGTGGAGGGCAAACCTTTATGAATCACTGGTTGATGTTGAATCATACAGAGAGGGTCGTCCGCTAATCAGAAAGTTGGAAGTTCGGACTCCTACCGCAGTGTCAAAGATGCTCTACATCACTGTATAATTGTGTATAAATGTAGGATGAAGAGTTTTGAGTCCTGTGTAAACAATGACAACTGTGTTGTATTTGTGTTCAGCTACTGCTGCACATGTTTATCAATTTGAATTTAAAAAACTCTGTGTGTGTTTGTATTTGTCTCCAGCACATTTGGAAGGTGACTTTGAGGAGATGGAGAGCAGACTGGTATACCTGGAGACTCTGTGTTGTCAGTGTGAACAACAGACATTCAAACAACATCATATCAACGAACTTGAAGTCTATAAGAAAAAGAAGAGGTATCAGATCACTTACTCACAGGTGTCTTATGAGGCAGATTTTTTTCTCTTTTCGAGCAATAATTTTTGAATGTGAGCTGCCTTCGAAACTTCAGACAAAACTGTACTAATCATGTATGTAATTTTGTTTCCCCAATTACCACCTGAATTCACTGAATGTCAGAAAAAACTTTTGCTGTTGCAATTTTCCACAAGTCCTTTCTTGTGTTTCCTGTATGTCAGCTAATTGTCATGTCAAAAATTCTATTCTGGCCACACGCACTCAAACCTCACCCAAAGAAAACTCAATAAAGAGAACTGCAGCATAAGAGAACTGCTCTTATGCTGGTCAGAAAGCAAAATCAAACCCCCATCAAAACCTGCAGGAAGATTGAGTTTGAGACATGGACGCTTGTGAAGGGAGGATTTCTCCTAATTCCAACAATTAGGTATACAAATATGAATATGCCAAATTCAACTTGGAGCCTCTCCGCTTTGTTTACAGCCTCATGGTGTGTCTTATTTTGTATTTTGTATATTTTGATGTTATGTCATCATCAGTAAGTGGGTCCAGTCGAATTGTCAAAAAAAGATCCTATGTCCTTTCCTAAACACTTTTCCTTGACCTCGAGGGAAAACGTCATGTGGTCAAGGAAAGATGTGAAAGAGAAAGGAATTAAGAAACGAAACCGCGGTACTGAGAGAATCCAACTGCACTTTATCTACGTAATTATGCGACGGTGGATGTTGATGATGTGTGTCAGCTGTAGTGAAACAATCTGAAGATAAGACTACAAAAAGTGCATTTTAGATACTTTGCACTCTTACCACGTTGTTTCGTGTAGGTGATGTACATCAGTTATAATGTGTTTAATAGGGCTACAAATCTACAACTGTACATTTCTTCTACTGCACATTGCAAATATTCTTCATACTTAATACTGTGAACTTTGGCACAGTCCTGCACAAACTGTTCCTTGTCCTATGCTTATTGTTATGTACCAATATACCCAGGCACCCTTGATGTGAAAACTCATTCTGACTCTGATCATTCCTAAGTTTCAACATCTGGGAGTGAAGAACAATTCAAATATTTAAATGATATTCCTAAAGGCTGGCAATACAGCAAAGCCCAAAATGAGGAATAACTAATGCTAATGCTACGTTATGCTATGACTTATAAACTTCACTTGGATCATTTTAATATAATAATCTTTATACATTACATAACAAGTAGCATTCACCTATAATAGGTTTATTATGTGCAGCCAAGGTATTATATTATATGTTCAAAGTTCAAAACATAGCATATTAACAAGTTATGGCATAAGATAAAAACATCGGTAACTTAGAAGTTGAAGTGTGTCCTTTCTTGGTAATTTTGATCATATTCGTAAGCAGGCTGCTTTTTAAATGCTCCTGTTGCAAGGAATTGTGGATTGGCATTATTTCCTTTGATATCTAAATTATGGTTCAGAGTATCCTATGCTAAATGAGATAGTAAAGGAAACACTGAAGCTCCTTTCCTTAGTGTTTAGAGAATTGGAACAGCTCGTATCATGGCTGTCACTCAAATAGTTTTGGGTCCTTTCACTCCATTAGGAATCTTCCTACTAAAAAAGCATGAAAAAGACTATTCGACTGGACCCAGTTTTCTTGATACTGTTTGTTGTTGTTTAGTCAGAGTAATAGATTGACATAAAGCTAACTTGTCTGATGATGTTTTTGTTTTCATGGGAACTTGTCTCATGTTTATCTTGTAACAGGAGGGAGTTGGACGTACTGGAAGGTGAGCTGCTGTACTGTCATATTTCCACACATCTGGTGTAACTTTTTTTGTGGGGATACAATGGACAAGCCAAGCCTTCAGCCATGGTGACAGGCTTCGGATTTTGGAATGACGGGAAAGATGCTGGCTCCCCCCAGGAATTCAAAATAAATTTAGGAAATCATCATAGGATTAATATGTTGCCCCATCCTTATTATGGATATTAGAGGACGTTCTAAAAATGATGTGTCTTCTGTTTGTAGTGGAACTGAATTCTCAGCATGCTCAGAAGCTGGCAGAGCTGGAGCAGGGCATGCAGCAGAAACTGAAAGAACGACAAAAAGTGTATGAAGAAGCCTTTAACCAAGACATGAAGCAATACCTGTCCACTGGATACCTGCAGCACAGAGGCAAGTCACTATTATTTATAGCAACAATGTTTTACTTACTGTAATTATTAGCCAATAAAATCATTAGTAGAAATACAGATTTTTAAGGCAAGGTAAAGTTACAGGGATATGCTGACCATTTTCACACTAATGTTTGAAAATGCATCTGCATTCATCCACAAAATGCTGCAGCTTATCAAAAAAAATCTCCCGACTTGAGAACAGCAGGCCTGTGTCAGAGGTGTTTAGAGTAGAGTTACTTTGACAAAGCAAGTAAATATAGTGTAAAGGTATTTATCAGAATAACTAGTCTCCTACATCAGAACAATAACAAAACACTTGTGATCACGGGAGTTGTTGTCTTTACTGCCATTGTCATCATTGCAGTCAGCTTCTTCCGATTAGGATTCCTTCAGTGTAGGTTGAGTATTTAAATATAATGTGTAAATTGCATGTAATATTGTGTGTGTGTTTGTAGAGCCAACAGGAGCTGATGTGTGTGCCCTGGATGAGATGACTGTAACTAACATATCAGACCAGGAGGCTTTGGATGACTTCCTCAACTCCACTGGTGATGACATCAGTACCGGATCATCGCTGACCTCTGGTAACTCCAAATCAGTTTCTCTACAACCTGAAGATAATTCGAGACATACATACATCAGCCATAACATTATGACCACTGACAGGTGAAGTGAATCACACATATTATCTGGTTACCATGGCACCACCTTTGACAGGGGCCAAATTGTTGTTGCTAGACGGCTGGGTCAGAGCATCTCCAAAACTGTAGCTCTTGTTTAGTATTCCTGCTCTGCAGTGGTCAGTAAAACTGTATCATTCATTTTTTGGCAGAAAAACACCAAAAGAACCTGAATGATACACGTCCATCACCATTTTGCTGGCTTATGAAGTTGTTATGGCTAATTTGTGCTATTTCGTCACTGGCTTTTTCCTCAGTAACTTTTAATATACAAATCTTTTCTCCGGCTGGGACATAAATTATGGGAGGATCAACTACTGCAATGAAAAACACCCGCTGAATTGTACAGCAGTGGGCCAAAAAAACGTGACCTGATCTATCTCTTGTGTGAACCCACTATTCAAAAATCAGATGTGACAGGGAAACTCCCAAATCAAATTAGGTCTACAGATAATACTAGTCCACAGCAAATTAAGCTTTAGTTACTCAGTGAATTAAGTGTTGTCTTTTGTAACAGGTCCAGACCTTGAGTCCTGCTCCTCTGAATCTTTGAGAAGCCAAATGACCCAAGTGACCCAAACCCCTCCCACAATCAACCAACTGTCCAACCAGGATGCAGTATGGGAGCAAGTAGAGGAAGCGGCCAGTGAGGAGAGTGATGAGCCTTTGGTGCAGTCAGACGAGGAAGACATTCAATCAGACATGTCATTGGTTGGACTACAGGATGTTGGCACAGTGCAGGGCTGTGATGAGAGTGACCCTAGTGGGGACGTGCCCTCTGGGTAACCCAACAATCAGGCCCTTGAAACTCCTTAAACACTGGGTACTACTGTGACTTGACACAGCTCCTATCTCCAGCCAACATCAAAGTGCCTCTTCCCACTGAAGTCTGATGTCAAAAACAGATATGATTTAAAACCAATGCTTTAAGACAAATCCTGAATTTATAAGGTGTGGATACTTGTGCTGTGAGAAAGTGTGATCACAGTCAGTAATGCAAACTAACGGATACATTGTTTCACTGTACCCAGCAATTGATTAGTCTTTAATTATAAATGATAAGGTGGATGATATTCTATAATTTTCTTTTTGTAATCAAATACCAAGAAAAACAGAAATGAAAGTTTTGTCAGTTTATTCAAAGCTATATCATATATCATATATACTATATCATAATACTTCAAGCTGAATTGGTGTCCCAAAACTATTAAAAACATCAATGATGAGACATTTATACCAAAAACAGCTCTGCAAATATTCAAGGGGCTGAATTGCTTTCAAATGCAAAAACATTGGTTTGTGTGACAAATCTAAGGCTTATCAGAGACCAAAACACTGCACAGCTGCTTATAAGACTATGAGAAAGGGTTTTACAATTCTGGAGAGTTATCATGGTGATAGTTATTTCACTCTCAGTTGTGATAATTTCCAGGTAAATACATGTTTAAAATTCACAGTCAATATTAAGGCTCACAAACACATTGGTTTGGGACTTTTCATTGGATTTACTAACAAAAAGACACTTGACTTATCCTTTAGCATTTCTGCTTTGTGTTTTATTTAAACTGTTTAGTCTGACAATTAGATAAACAAGTCTGTTCCTTACCCATTCAATAAAAATATCAATATGTCTGTATGTCACTGAGCTTTGTCTCGTGAGCTTTATTTGTAACTCCAGAAAACTCCAGCAGGCCCATGCAGGACCTGTGTTGCCTATCCTCCTTGTACCCAGAGGGAGGGAGGTCGGTCGGTGTGTTATGTGCCCATGGCTGAGAGCTTTCGTGTGTGTGTGTGTGTGTGCGTGCGTCTGACTGTGTGTGTGTGTGTGTGCGCGCGCCATGGGCTCATGAAGCATTATGGTACTCCACAATTCTGTGGTTTATCAGTGAAGTGTATGGTTTTGCAGAGTCTGTTCTCAGTGACAAATACATACAGATCTGTGTTATACGCTTGTCTCTTTTATGAAATGTCTGTATCCTTATTGCAATGCATTATTATAAACTATGATGAACTTGTGTGGGTCTCTCACCCTCTTTCAGGGGCACACACCCCTGTGACTTCCAGTGATTTCTTCCAGCCTCCAGTGAGCTCTAGTGAGACAATGCATGGCTATGTGTCCCCTAACCTTAAAAAAACTTTGTTTATCTAGATTTATAAGCTGCCAGAATTGATGGGGCTAGTGATATTAGTTTAAACAATAGGCACTCTGCAGCTAATTCACTAAAATATATTTTAAAAGAATTGTCTTGGAATGCATTTTTCAGAAAAATGTTAACCAACAGAATAATATCAGTGAATATCCCATGTGTGTTATTGTGCCCAAGAAGAGGAAGGGTTTGGGATTTTTTTTTTTAATGCATTTTGTATATTTTTATTTATTGTCAATATGCACTTTTTTATTGTCAAAAAAACAAGCTGTGGTCTTGGTTTTAAGCTTGTAATTAATTAAAAACATTCAATTGCAAAAAGCATTCATTTCTGTGCTTCCTTTACCTGTGTGCAGATGTGAGATGATTTTTAAAATTCATTTATTTTTATTGGAGACATACATGATACATTGGTGACAGGTGATTACTGCGCGACATTAAACTGAATACACATACAAGCAACATACAGCAAGACAAAACATTGTAAACAATTACAGGGTGGACATAACAGTATGGGCCTCAGTGTCTGTGGGGGTATGGAGAAGAGGAATAACATAATTAAAGGGCAAAAGGAGAGTGAAAAAAGTATATATTATAAGATAATTATAATGCCAATAACTATCATGTACATATAATATATATATATCTCCATACTGTACCATGATAGTATTGCGCATGGTATATATATTACTACAATATGATACCCTATACCCAATACACCAAATAAGTAAGCTGGAAGAAATATAGTTCCTTGTTCTGCACTTTATTTATCTTAACTTACCACATAACATTATGGTAAATATAGTCAATTAAATAATACTTATTATCATTATTAATGAATTAATGATATATACGTTTTAATATATTTATTATGTATCATCTGTAATCCACTTATATTTAATTTATATTCAAATGAGGAGGCCAGAGGCCCCTCAACTCAAACTCAACCCCCAGCAAATAGGCCAAAGCTACCAAATATACCGTACAAAAAAAGAAATGGTTTCAGTTTTAGGTTTTCGTTTTAAGAGGAGACACATTATTGAGTTGTGGCCCAGACCCAATGCAGTTCTTGTATTTCTTCCTGTTTGGACTGGACCGCTCTCTGTGCTGAGGAGTCTGTCTTGAGGGTAGCAGTCTCCTTTGTTGAGGGTAGCTAGTGGGGCGGTGTGATCAGAAGCAGAGGCGGGTTGTCCTCGGAAGGCTTGTTGGTTCAATCCCTGGCTCGCTCCTGCACGTGTTCGAAGTATCCTGAGGGCAAGATACTGAACCCAAATTGCTCCTGATGCATACATTCAGTGTATGAATGAGTTAGTTTCTGTTCGTGGACTTTGACGAAGCTGCGCTGTGTGAAAATGTGTTGTAACCGTAGTCGTAACAAGTTGCTTTGAGTGGTCGGAAGCTAAGAAAGGAGCTATAACAAGTAGCTCCATTTACCATTTAGCCCTGGTCACTGATGATTCTGGATGATGTAAACAATCAACGAGGAACAATTTTGTTCGTTAGCTGGAACGTCAAAGGGCTGAATAATTTGGTCAAACGGAGCAAAATATTTCGTCATCTGAAATCATTAAAACCTGATGTAATATTGCTATTACTACCAAAAAAGACTAAGTTGTAAGTGGATTGGACAAATATATCATTCACGTATTAGGGGAACAGCAATTCTAGTTAGGAAAGGGATTCCATTGGAACACTCTGAAGTAATATCAGATGCTAACAGCAGATATATTGTTGTAGTGGGCAAGCTATTTAATACACCAATAATACTGGCTAACATTTATGGACCAAATTGGGACAATGCACAATTCTTTATTAATTTTATTTCAACTCTCCCGGACCTTAATTCCTATAAACTAATTCTAGGTGGGGACTTTAACTGCGTCCTGCATGCCCAGCTAGACAGATCAAGTGTAAGGTCAAACAACACTTTCTCGTCAGCCGCAGTGGCTATTAACTCCTTCCTTCGCTCTTATGGTTTATCAGACCCCTGGCGGATAAAAAGTCCAATTACGAAGCAATTCTCCTTCTTCTCCCCCGTGCATCACAGTTACTCCAGGATTGATTATTTTATTGTCGATAACCAACTACTACCTTTAATTTCCAACAGCAAATATCACAGTGTAGTATTGTCAGATCACAGCCCAGTGCAGATGGATCTCATTTTCCCAGCCAATGTAGCGCCCCAACGAACTTGGCGGCTAGACACCCAATTACTTTTATGTAAGCATTTTAGAAAATGTTTCAACAATCAGATTGACTTTTTTTTTGGAAATCAATGACACTCAGGATGTATCAAGGGGAATTTTGTGGGAGTCTATGAAAGCATACATTAGGGGCCAAGTTCTTATGTGGCACATAGGATAAGGAGAGTTTCAGACAACTTAAAGAGCTGGCTGACAAAATTGCAGATATTGACAGGCGCTATGCTCTTTCACCTACGCCAGATGTTTTTAAGGAGAAAGTACTGTTGCAAATTGAATTTAATACACTTATGACATGGAAAGCCGAAAAAAATATTTTTAAATCCAAACAGGTATACTATGAGACCAGTATAATGACCAGTTTAAACAATATTATTCTACTCTATATCAATCTGAGGTAGATGGTAGCTCTTTGGAGATTCACTCGTTTCTTGATTCGCTCGATATCCCAAAGCTTTCTCCAGATGCTCAGTAACTTTTAGAGCAGCCATTGTCGCTTGAGGAAATAGCGAATGCCATCAGGTCATGTCAGACAGGAAGGGCGCCAGGTCCGGATGGGTTCCCCATAGAGTTTTACAAGGAATTCTCTTCAAAACTCGCACCCATCCTTAAATCCGTTTATGATGAATCTTTGACCAATGGAAAATTACCGCAAACGCTTACCCAGGCCACAATTTCAGTCTTACTAAAAAAAGATAACGATCCTGTACAGTGTAGCTCATACAGGCCAATAAGTCAGACAAGATAAGGTAAAAACCTTGCTCAATGATTAATTCAATTCAATCAATGATTAGACCCTGTAATTCCCACAATTATTAATGAGGAACAAACAGGCTTCATTCCCGGACGGCAATCATTTTTTAACATGAGAAGATTATTTAATGTGTTATTTTCCCCCCATTCAACTGTACAGCCTGAAGTTATTTTAAGCCTTGACGCTGAAAAGGCATTCGATAGAATCGAATGGACCTATCTTTTCGCAGCCTTAGAAAAATTTGGAATGGGGCCCACTTTCTGTAGGTGGATCAAAGTCCTATATTCAACACCTTTGGCTGCAGTCAGGACAAATGGCCTGATCTCAGAATACTTTTCGCTCCACAGAGGTACAAGACAGGGTTGCTGTCTGTCGCCCTTCCTGTTTGACATTGCAATCGAACCACTGGCAATTGCTATTAGATCAGATTGCAGGATTAAGAGTATATCTAGGGGTGAAACAGACCATAAAACCTTGCGTTATGGTGATGATCTGCTTTTGCAAATATCAGACCCAATTGAGAGCATTCCCACCTTCTCCACTGGCTGCAAAAATTCAGTAGCATATCAGGGTATAAAGTTAATTTATCAAAATCTTTATTATTTCCATTGAATAATCTGGCAAAACAGATCACTTATGAAAATTTCCCTTTTAAAATTGAAAATTACAAATTCACTTACCTGGGAATAGAAATAGCAGGTTCAATTAAGGCTATTTTTTAGCATAACTACAGGTCTATTTTAGATCATAGCAAAACTTACTCAGATAGGTGGTCGAAACTCCCATTCTCACTGGCAGGACGGATAAATGCAGTGAAGATGACTGTAAAGCCCAGGTTTCTTTATTTGTTCCAAATGATCCCAATTTTTCTCCCCAAATCCTATTTTGCTCAGCTGGACCGCTTTATCTCTTTGTTCATATGGAATAAAAAACCTGCACGTATAAAGAAGGTAAGCCTGGAGAGAGTTAAATCTGATGGTGGTTTGGGTTTACCTAATTTTTTATTTTACTATTGGGCAGCTAATATTGCCAAGCTGACATATTGGATCACCACGTTCGCAGACAAGGAGGGTCCGGTCTGGGCTGATATGAAACTGAGAGCTACACTCCCAGTCTCCCCGATTTCAATCTTGACTGCCCCTCTCCCACTAATCATCAAAACACCTGAACTGAACTCTAATTTGGTGGTCCAAAACTCGATTAAGATCTGGGGTCAGTTCAGAAAACATTTTAATTTGACAAGTATATGTAGCTTTTCCCCAATTATGTTTAATCATCTTTTTGCGCCATCTCAAATAGACCAGGCATTTGCTGTTTGGCACAGAAGTGGCTTGGTCTACTTTCAAGATCTTTTCAGTGATGATGGCTTTGCATCATTTAAATTACTATGTGAAGATCATAATTTACCAAAGTCTCATTACTTAAGGTATCTTCAGGTTCGGAGTTTTGCCTCTAAATTTTTTCCAGGGTATCCATCTCCACCCAAGACCTACTGTATTTAGTCCTTAATGTAAATCCATTCAATAAAAGAGCAATATCAAAAATATATGCATTAATTTTGGATAGCTGCCCTCATACGTGGGACAAAATCAAGGCAGCATGGGAAGGAGAAGTTGGAGAAATAATACCAGAAGACAACTGGAAAAATACCATACAGCGTATACACACATCTTCTCTCTGCATTAGTCATTGGTTGATCCAGTTTAAGGTTGTCCACAGGTTGCATTACTCTAATGACAGACTGTCAAAATTCTACTCTAATGTTGCACTAAACTGTCAATATTCCCTTGTTTCTTTGGGACACGTGTTGTGGTCATGTCCTTCTCTGTATGGTTTCTGGTCTTCAATCTTCCAATCACTCTCAGCCATACCTGGCAAAACACTGCAGCTTGACCCTTTGATTGCTATCTTCGGTGTAGTTAGGGCTAAAGCTGTCCCGCCTCCACAAAAATGCAATTGCCTTTGCATCGTTGCATGCCCACCGTCTGATACTGCTGAACTGGAAGGGGAAGAACCCTCCTACCTATGTTCATTGGATTAGAGAGGTAATGTTGGGATTGGCCCTGGAAAAAACTAGGTATGCAGTACACAGATTGGAGGATAAATATGACAGAACCTGGTCACAGTTCATAACTCATATCAAGAGCCTGCCTTTTGCCTGACTCCCTGTTTTTATTTATTTATTATTTATTTATTCACAACTTTTGTAAGAATGCTCTTAACCAATGATGTCAATGTTTTGAATATGGAAAAATAATATAAAGTTGTAAAAAAACAAAACAAAACAACAAAAAACAGGAAATAATCTGCTCAGAATTCATCAGAATCAACTTCAACTTCTTGCAGTTACTGAGTTCAATATTTGGGTTTATTGTACAGTTTTGGATATAATATGAAATATCTATAAAATATGACAGTCAATCAGTTTACTCAGTGATAGAAAGAAAAAGGTTGGGAACACTGGATGCTAAAGGATGAAGTGAGTGATGATGAGTTCCAGTGCTGATCAGTGAATTGGACTGATGCTTTCAGCTCTGCTCTCAGTGTTTGCTCTAACCAGATGAAGGTAGAAAGTCTCTGGAGCTGATGTGGATGTGAATTTTCAGGAAAGGCAAAAAGCTTGGCCAAGGTAACAGGATTGATTTTGGATTATTGTCACTAGCTGGCCACTGCATGTGCTGACTGGATATACGCAGACTTGGAAAAAGCAAACATTTCAACCTGTTGGAGAGCTTTTCAAAGTCAGTCAAATAGAAGTAAAAAAGCAACATTGAAATGTAGTTCCTCTAGTGTTCAACCAACCCCACAGACTAAAACGAGCATTGGGTGAATGTCATTTTCTTAGATACGCCAGCTCAAAGTGCCAACAACATTTCTTACTCTTGCCCATGGAAACTGGTCAGATGAGTGGAATTTAGTATTGAGCTGAATGAGCCGTTTATAATCAGCCAGTAGAGTCCATATTGTCCTATTGTGTGTTAGAAAATATACAGTCTTTCCATCTGCAGCGATTTACACACTGACAGATGCTAAAACTTGTTGGTCCAAATTAGCATAAATTAGCATTTCATAATCAGCTATGGTGGACAATATTTCAGTAATCGTGCTGGATGGACCAATATAGCCGAGTGTTTGATTGACGGATATGAAATCGAATTTCTCGACATCTGTGGCAACATTCCATCTCCAGTTTCGGCTGATCTTTTATATCTTTTTTGTCAATTTGGAGATTCATTTATTTGCTTGTTGCATAACCAACAGCTGCAGAGACACAGGTTCAATGAGAAAATGCTGTTTCACAGCAAAAGAACACCAGCAAGAATCT
>NW_023339807.1:153125-158249 GCF_004916995.1 Morone saxatilis
TCCAGAATCTTTAATAGAATATCTGAAACACCACATGTCAGTGTGACTGAGAGGAATGATGGGAATAAATGTGTGATCTCTCCCAGCAGGTTGCTGTGTCTGTGTGAAGGTGTGGGCTCTGCTATGAATCAGTGTGAGGACAAGGGGAGAGGTGGGAGTCCCTCCCTCTAAAAGCACTCTGTGTGGGGAACATGACACAAGGACCAAAGCTCAGAGCGTGAGATGAGGATCTCTAACTGTCCATGACTCTTCTCCATTTCACAAAGGCTTTGATTCTCCATTTCAAACAAAGACATTTTATCTTGAGTAAAGTATACGTAGTTGTGCAGTATTCAAACAGGGCTGGACAATCTTGATCTGCAGAATCAGTATTGCAGGAGAAACATTTCAGCTTCATAATAGAGAAAAGTAACAGTAAACAGTGTTTTGAAAAAATCAATCAGAAGCAAGATTTCCTTCCTCATGTTGGCTCATGGTGATGTTTGTCCTGATTCATTCCAGTCTGACAGGCAGTTTTCCAGTCTTGCTCTTCTAGACTGGTGAAAAAGAAATGTATTGTTATGTATATGTTACATTACGTTTAATCGCATGTACTCATACATTTCCACTTTAATGTTGGTGGTGAAGGTGCAGCTAATTTTAACTACTTTCTATATGCTACTACTGGGTAGCTTTTAAATTCCACCCCAGGAATGAATTGCTAATAATAATAATAATAATAATACATCATAATGATATTTTGTATTATTAATCTGAATCTGTAAAGTAACTAGTAACTAAAGCTCTAAGATAAACGTAGTGGAGTAAAAAGAACATATCTGCCTCTGAAATGTAGTTGAGTGGAAATATAAAGTAGCATGAAATGGAAATACTAAAGTAAATTAAAATTACATCCAAACTGCCCTCAACAGTACTTTAGCACATTTACTTTCCGCCTTTGTATATTACAAGTTGAATATATGATGTATTATTAAGTGAATCATTTCTGTTAGATTCCTGAATATGCCAACTGTGTATGGATGATCTCACTCAAGTTATTGAGAATGAACCTGGATAAATGTCTATATCCAACACCAAACTGTCTAAACCACTGTTTAGCCAAATGTTGGTTTCATAATGTGCAGCGCAACGCGATGTAAACAAACAAACATGTGGAACATGGTCCTGGCAGACCTCTCATAAATGTTTGGCATCAGACTGGCTCGTCCACCAGAAACCTGCAACCTAGTCGGTCAAGTTATGTGAACCCGCGAACAACTTTGGTACTGTTGTTGCAAGCTAACAGCTGTTAGCATCTGTACTAGCTAGGTTTAACTAGTAATTAGTACGGGGGAGCGACATAAACAATACTGTGTCGGGCAGACAACAACTGTATGTAAACAAAATGCTCTCTGAAATGTTGTTCGCACTGTACGCTGTCATATTCCTGTCTATGGCCAACACCAGGTTGTGTGGACTTGTTTTATTTAGTTCACTGAATAAGGTTAACATTGTGGCACTAAGCTAGTTTGACTTACCAGCTATTGATAGGACGCTCCAGGGTTTCCGCTCGGACATCTCTCAATGACAGCATTGCCACCTCCAAAACGTCCACCTCCTGGCGTAACATGCCGAAACTTCGCACCATGGTGATGCAGAGGTGACCCCGCAACACATGGTCCAGCCTCCTGACAGCAGCTTGACTCGGATACGGTCAGCATTGCCCTGCAGCGTCCGCAACGACACCAGGTAGTGTTGCTGATCCTCTCCTCACCCAACTGCACCGGTTCCACTGCGTCTGCAACCCGTACCACTGCTCTTGCCCCATGTCGAATAGGCTCAAAAGCATACGCCAGCTGACTCACGACATCAGCAACTCTCTCCACCTTGTCTTCGTCCATTTTCAAACCAGCGTGTAATCGACCGCACAGCGAATTAACCCGCCCCGCTACGTAGGCAATGACGTCACTCCAAAATGGTGACTCGCTCGCTAGCTAGCTAGCTAGAAATCGCAAAAATAAGTGTGTAATATCTGTGGTTTTAACAACTTTTTTAAAATAATACTTTTGGCAATGTGTTTTTTCTAACATGTTTTGACACTACCTGTGCCGAAACATGCACGTTTCATGTCCACTTTAAACGTTTTACTGATGCGTTGTTGGATTTCTCTTTAGAAACGTGATGTGGACAAGAACTCTACAAACCCATTTAATTAAACGGTGACAGTTGATATTGCGATTGCACAGACGCACATCAAACTGAGAACGCAGTATCTTCATTTCTCTATCTGTGGATATAACAGTGTAAAGATTAACATTTGGGTTCATGTGGTAAATTCACTAAATCTTTTGTCGTTATTTGACTTGAAACTTGAGTTAAGCTTAGATTTCTTGTTTTACATGTGTACACACATTACACATTGATGATTTGGTGTAAAATGATTTTTATTCTGCTTTTACTTGACAAGAATGAGCTAAACTGTGACTGTATGAACTATTACTGCTACACTGTTACACTGTTGTTAGAGGAACTGTACGGAAGCTGAGACTGTTTAATGATTATTCTTCAGGTTCTTAAGGGCATTTTTATCTCAAAATGTTTGTTGCTGCACATCTTTAAAAAATTGTTATTACAACGAAAGCTTTTTTGCATTTTGGAGATTTTTTTCTCACTCAGATGTGTGTTGGATGAGTCTAAAGAAACAAAAAGCATCAATTCAATAATATTCATCCTGTTGTTCACGGCGTTATAATAATTTCTCGAAAAAAGTAAAAAGAAAAGATGTTTGTTTATATGAGTTGATTGGTTGGAGATGGACAAGGAGATGATAACAGCAAAGGTCAAATAATGGAAACCAAGATAGAAATCAAACCTTTTTTAATTGTTTTTTTTAACACAACAAAAAAAGATAAACAGTGACAGTACAGACATGTTGTTAACCCTCTCAGCTTGTTCGTGGCCAAAAATGGCCACCAACAGATTCAGTCTGTAATTTTTTAGATGTTGTATGTTTTTTGCTGCTTTTACTGCATAACGTTTTTAATTAATATCAGTTCTTGTCATAAGTACAAAATATCCATTCCTTTTTAATTTTTTAATCCCTCAAATGCCAATTTGTTTGCACAATGCGCTTGTTGGAAAACTACCACAAAAATGACCACTGCCTATCTTCTCAGTGCTATCGGTTTTTCTTGTATTATTAATAACACAGTCTGAGATATGTAACTGATTAACAACAACACTGATTATTATGCATTGTTATTTTTGTGCAGGGAAGGCAAAGTAGATAAAACTCCCTCTCAGCTTGTTCGTGGCCAAAAATGGCCACCTCCTGTTTGCTTTTACAAAATGCACAAATTTGCTTCTTTCACTGGTTAAATTTTTTTAATTTGGCATCAGTCCTGATCATGAAATCCCAAATTTTAATGAATTCCAGAATTTTAACCCTTTAAATACCAATTAGATTATATATTTATATATTACCACTAACTTTCTAGGGGGAAAGTTGTGTTTTTTTTCACCATATAACTGATGCAACCCAATATTTGCTATCATTGCAGGTCAGTAAGAGATTATTATTTTTTTGCATTATTACTTTTTAGCAGTGACAAAAAAGACAAAACTCCAATGTTACACGAGTTGCCAAAAATGCCTTTTCACTGTTTTTTTTTTTAGAGAATAGAACAACAGCATGTGCGTGTCTGTGTGTATCAGAGTGAGAGAGAGAACGTTAAACAGTGTGTTTCAGTGTGTGTGTGTGTGTGTGCATGCTCAAGGGCAGAAGGATGTGCAAACCACAGCAGAGGGGTCCTTGCAGACACACTTTCCACAGTGTATGTATATGTGAAAGACTCTAAAGCTTTTTGTATTATTAGGACTGTCCAAGAAACTGTTGAAGATCTCACAGAACAAGGAGTGTGAGAAACTGAAGAAGTGGCTTCACAGTATAAAAAACCACATCTACTGGACGGCTGCTTCCTCTACATCGGTGCCAGAGGAGAGCAGCAACAGTGGACGTCCATTCTGAACCACGTTCCGGGACCATCCACACCACGAAGATCAGGTTTTCCCCCAGTGTTGCATTCCAACCCGCACTTCAAGGGACAAGGAGCAAATGGTTGACAGCAGGTGTGGTACACATCATCATGTGTAGGCAGGTGTTAGTCTAATAAATGACATTAGGATGTAGAGACACTTGCCTATCTATGGTTCAACAGAGACTACCTCATGAACCTTCTGGCAGACTGGGAGGAATTAGTGCATGACTCAATAATAAGTTGTGAGTGTCTCCTCATAAGATGGTGGTGGATTTGCTTAGCGCCTCATTTTCTCTATTATTACCTTTCTAGTGCTGCTGGTCTAGTTTCTTTCAGACACTCCTGATTGTGGTCTACGCGCTTAGATGTCTGCATCCAAATGAAATATGTTTAAGTGCTTTACCTTTTTCGCTCTTAGAGAATGCGCTGTGCGGTAAAGAGGGCTCGTTGGTTTTCTAGCATACCAATTTGTATTCATTTGTATTAGCACATTTGATGTCGACCATATCCTGAAAATCATAAGCCAATAGTGAGTTGGTGGAGACATTGAGTTCTGTAATCTTATTATATGTTTTTGTGTTATGTGTCGTTTAAAGTATCATATAATGTATAATATGGATAGATAAAAGATTGAGGATTTGACCTGTGAGTGGCACTCGTGAATGTTATGTGTACCAATTACATATTAATGGTGGGTAAATGTGGACATTTGGAGTTCTTTGCATCTATCATAGGTTAGTTGTTATTAAATACAATGCTGTTGTTTGTATTATGAGAATGAAGTTGGATCACCATGTTTGAGGATATTGTTTGGATTAGGTGAGTTGGTTAGTCAAATATATCTGTGTGCTACTCATGATGTATTTTAGTATGGTTTTGGATTATTAATTTTGTCTCTCCGCTGTCGGCCAAGGACTAGAGGGGCTGGAGGTCGTGTCTGCGATATCTTTTACAGAATGATAATGCAGACCGTCACATGGCAAGATGGATTACTCAGCTGGTGTATAAGCCGCTATTGATTTATGGTCAGCTATTCAGTTCTGTTCCGAAGATGGTTAGTGAAAGTGATAGGATTGGCAACCAACTCATTCCGTTATATTGCGTTTTA
>NW_023339807.1:158349-162483 GCF_004916995.1 Morone saxatilis
AGAGAGCCTCCTAAATGTTACACATGTTCAAATCTTTCATTGATTCCCACCACATACCACCAGAGGCAGCTCGCGTGCCACCACCAGAGAACCAGTGATGGTTGTCACAAGTGCACAATACGTACTTGACAGAGAGTAAGGTCACTCCACTCCTACCTGACACTGTACGCTTCCATTGCACAATGAAAGGGAATCTAAGGATTCCGTTCCTCAGGGACTCTGACAGTAAAAAGCATGCAGACCAACCCCGCTTCCCCTACAGCTCACCAGTTTCCGGAGCCGACTATGCACACTTTGAGTGGAGAGGCCATCGCTGCGGCTTCCTGCGTCCAGCTGTTCTCTGCACAAACACCCGGCAAACTCTGGAGACGACCTGCTGCAGGGACTCTTCCACCGCCCGAGCTGCACAATGCGCGTCTTCTTCTGATGACGTCGCAAAATGTGTCGCACACAAGGCTGTCGGCAGTTGTAGTTTTCATTCAGGCCTTTGTTAACGTAAAAGGCAGCCTCTAGGTTATATAATACTGTGTCACTTGATGAATAATGGATGACATTTCTAAGATATAATGCTTACACACATGCAGTAGAGATTGTGTTTGTCATAATAATATAATATACAATAAGAACAGTAATTTCTAATTACTTACAGTTGTCTGTCCATTTCTGTTGTTAAGCTATGCAGAATGCCTATTTATTCATGACATTAACATGGATTGAAAATAATCATAATAATTAGACCATACATGTTGAAAATGAAATGGGACTATCCATGCATATTTTAAATCTGCAGTAGGTCATTTTAATAAAAAAATAACGTTCTCTCATATTTACTGAAACTTTCCCTGATATGCCTAAAGGCATTTCCACAAATCCGCTGGGCCCAAACGAAAACAGCCAATCAGATGCGAGAAACATGGGTTATTCGATTATCTGTCTCGTGAACTACTGTCAGCATATAGTGAACGTTTCACCAAATATGACTGTTGCTATGATGTTTCTGTAACGTTATTGGAATAACATAAGTACAATTATGCTCGAACTGTGAGGTTCTCTAAGGTTTACTGCATAATTGATTCTCTGAGGCCGGCTGTAGGGGGAGTATCCCGGGCTTGGGGGGGAGTGACCAACCCGGGATTTCCAAAAATAAAAAAAGGCAACGACGTCAGAGAAAGAGAGAGAGAAAGAGAGAGAGCGCGCACCGCGGTAAAGTGGTCGGAATATCCCTCCAGTGTGTCAACAGAGTCGGAGCAGGCAGTAGTGAAGTCTCCTGTATCTCACTCTCTCATCACTGCATCACTTTGCCAAAACCCTGTATTAAAGATCTCCTTTCGGGCGCTCGTGCTCTTGTTTTCCTCTGAAAAGCACTCTTATCTCAGAGTGGTAACGAATCAAGAGCAGCAGTAGCAGCATGAACCGGTCCGCGCGTCAGGAGAGCCGGCAGCCGCACAGCCTGGCTGCAACGGAACGCGGGGTGGGGGCCGGGACCACGGACAGCGGCGCAGGGTCGGGCCCCTCGCACTACAAAACAACCCGTAGCAAGCGACACCTGGAGGGGGTCCTGAAGAAATACACCAACCTGCTCCAGAGCTGGCAGAGCAGGTAGGTCGCTATACTGACACATTAATCTATATTACATGGCACATTGTTTTATCTTTGTATGGGGAATTAGAGGTGTTGACGCTGTAGTTCATGTTGATTTAATCTTATTCTTATAGGATATTGGATCTGAGCAGTTTAAGAGAATAACATACCTAATATTACATGTTTCACTAAACGTAGAATTCTGAAATCTTTAAAAATGTTTTTTATATTATCAGTAATTGTTTCTATTTTTCACAATTTATTTGACTCCCTAACCCAAACTGTCCAACACAAAAGACTAAACCTTTTTATTTTTGGCCTAAATATATTGAGTTAACCCCCACCCACCCCTCAGTCTCTCTATGTTGTTGTCAATATCTTATTTGACAATTAATATTTGAAGGTCAACCAACTTGAGGAAACACCCCTCAGAATCTGTAGGACAGGTCTGTAAACCATCACATAACCTTTCCACTCATTCATCTAAATGTGCCTTCCTCCTCAGTGAGAGATACGGGTGTGGAAGTCCCAGAAACAAAGAATGAGTCATACAGGATCAGGAAAGCCCTGCACTCCTCTTCTGCATCTCAATACTCCCTCCCCCTCTTCACTCTCTCTTACCCTCTCCCTACCTCTCCCTCTCTGTCCCAGTGGATCAATAGGAAAAGCATCCAAATGTGTAATGAGTTCCATGATCACACTTTGACCGTGTGGTGTACTTAACTTCCTCACAAACACACACCCACACACACACTGATGTACTTGACTCAGTGCACTCAGAAACATAAATGAAGTAGAGTTTGAGTGTGTGCGCGTCAGCAGGTTGCAGCTAATTGGGGATGGGCACTCCACTGGGCAAAGATAGGGTGCCATGATGTTTTAATGATTCCTTTGTTTGCCTGGCCATCCCCTGACCCTTAGGTCATACCATCCCTATAGAACAGATAGATAGAGTCCCTCCTGCAGGACTGGGGGCTGTCCTTTAGTATGAGCTGCAACAAACCCCTGCTGCCATCAGTGGTAGGGCTAGGGGTTATGGTCTAAGGGAGTGAGGGGACGTTTTGAGGATAATATCTGCTTGGTCTGCTCAGAACACCAAATAGGTGTAGGGATATTGAAATGTTATTTCAGTTTTGCTCCTATAACAGTGGAGCAAACTTCAGAACCTTTCAACTATCTTCTTTCCTGTAGTTAGATTTAAGTTAAGTGAAATAGTAAATGGTAAATGGACCTGTACTTGTATAGCGCCTTTCTAGTCTTCTAGTCACATCTTAAGTTAGCTAGCTAATGTAAGCAAAACACTAGCTAACTTTTAGCAAATTATCAAAATAAACAGTTTTGCCTTATAAAAATACCATATGAATGCTGTAAAAAATGTTTTTGCCATGAGATATGACAGAGGTGTTCTGTAAAATAAAAAAAGACTTTATTCCATATGAATTCCTTCAAAATTCTGTATAAATAAAGATTTTGCTGTGAGATGGGACAGTGTTTTACTGTCATAGAAACGGTATTTAACCTATTAAGAGTTTACAGTCTTTTACTGTCATGGTTTGACAGTTTTCACAGGAGTACGGTCTAGACCTGCTCTATTTGAGAAGTGTCCGGAGATAACCTTTGTTATAATTTGGTGTTATACAAATAAAATTGAACTGAATTACATCTGAAAGCTAATGCTTAATGGACCTGTACTTATATAGCGCCTTTCATACATTCACACACAAAAGTAGAATTGTATTCTCACTGATCATTAAGGCTAGCTATTTTTTTATATTGGATAACTTGTATTTTGATGTTAGAAAACACTGAGAAAAAGATGTCTTCCCAATCACAGACCAGTAAGTTAAGGTTTCTATAGGCTATGTAACTTTCAGACAAGCATTGTTGATAATGACAACTGTCTCCTTATTTCTCTGTCACTTCTCTCACCTGTAGATACTTTGTACTGGACCCAGAGGTTGGTCAGCTCCAGTATTATTTGAATGAACTCAGTAAAAGCCAACGACCTCCCCGAGGGTCTCTTCCTCTCCTTGGGGCAATGGTGGTTTCGAGTGATGAGTTTCCCTACATGTTTACAGTTCAGTCCACTACTGGGGATTCTTACAAACTTAGAGGTAAGAGAATGTAAAATATTATTTTTGGTAGAAAAATGCTTATATAAAGAGGTACAATACAGTGTTTCACTATCAGTGTAAACAACAACTTTGTAACTGAAACACACAGTGCATCATTTCAAATGTTTAGATTCCATTACTATATTAATGGAAACATTTTTTCAAAACATCATGCAATAACACTAAGAACTGAACTGCATTTTTCTGATTGATTTGTACTAACTAACTACTTTGTGTAATAAATGAGAAAGTTTACAGCAGTTAATGATTGCATTTAAAACAAAGACAACAAACAACAAAGACAACTGCTATGAATGTGTTGAATTTAGAAAGGTTATAACTTGCATCTTTTGGACTATCGGAATTCTTTATGTAAATTTGTGTCAGGCTTTGTGTCAGGCTTTGTGTGAAGATCGGACCACCATGAGCAAGCACTTGG
>NW_023339807.1:162508-168590 GCF_004916995.1 Morone saxatilis
TTCGGCGCAGCGGGGCAAGGAAACAAATGCCTTTTAACACGAGAACCTAAGGAGCAGACCCTTCGGCTCGTAGGGTTGGGTGTCATGCGTTGAGCAGTCTGGGGGGAGAGAGGAGGAGAGAGAAACCAGCACGGAGAGACAGACAACTGTACAGCACAAACAGTAGCAATCAATAAATTAATAGTAACATGAGCTGATGACGATCAGTGAAAAGACCGCGAGACGATGACAGACAACAAGACGATGGTATTTACAGCCCAATGGTTATTCGAGCCGGTTTGGCAATAGACCGTATACACTCGTCTGATGTTGGCTTCTGTATGTCTGGCAATGAACTGTCAGCTCTCTCACTCTCACCCAGTCAGCAACTAGTAGAGAGTGCGTACCAACTGTTGGAATCAATTGATTTTGTTACAATGAGAATCACACTTCAGGACAATTCCAAGTGAATGCCCTACCACAAAGTCGGTTACCATCAGCTATAAAGCTTGATAAGACTAAATGAAAGGAATATGAAAGAGACAATAGGATGAACTTCCAATTTAAGATGATTAAACGTGATATACTGAGGGAATTATGACTAAAGAATGTCAAACACAACTGCATCAGCAGTTTCTTTGTTGAGTGTTGATACGTGGTCCTGTGTTGTGAAATCGAACGTTCGTGTGGTAGATTCGCTGTAGATGACTTTCTCTATTCGAGTGATCTGGATTACCACAACCAGTTAGGTATAAGTTTGCACAAGATCCACAGAATGCAATCAGAAAAATGCAGTTCAGTTTTGTCAGTGTACTTGCGATGACTGTTCTTGAAAAAAATAAATGTTTCCAATGTCAATAAGTTACTAGTAATGGAATCTAAACATTTGAAATGATGCAGCCGTGTGTGTTTTACCAGTTTACAATAGTTGTTGTTAACATAACTGATAGTAGAATTACGACCTGTATTGTAGCCTCTTGTAATATAAGTAGATTTTTCTACCAAAGGAATTAAATATTTTACATTTATCTACCTAAGGTGTATGTCGACAGAGCGATAATTCTCTCACCCAGCAACGTGAGTGGATACTGAATTGATAACCATCGGTATAGGGAAACTCTAATCAGCTGCAAATCCAACCACTGGCTACGCCAAGAAGGAAGGAGACCTCGGTTATGGGAACAGCGACAGTGGTGTGGCTTACTGGAGTTTCATTAAAATATACTGGAGGTTGAACCAACCTCTGGGTCAGTACAAAGTCTATTTGCGTACAGTAGTGAGGAGAAGTGACAGAGAAATAAGAGAGACATGATTTTCATATCAACATAATTGTCTTCTCTGCAACATAGGACAGTCATCATAGCCTCATAGGAGAACCTTTAAACTAGTTTACTGGCTACGTGAGTTGGAGAGACATCTTTGTCTCCATACAAGAGGTTGCAACTCAATGGGAGAACTGATACTTTGATAGAGAACCTCATTTCTCAAAGTCTGCACATACATCATTCAAACATCACACTGTAGGAACAAGACACTGATTTTTGACAGGAGCGGGGCTTTAAATGTCCAGTATAGTCAATGCTGCTGGTAGGTGTTGTAAGGATGCAGGATGACAACTGCTCAACCTGGCTAAAGCTTTGCTAAGGTGCTGGAAGTGTGTCCAAACTGAAAGTGAAGATTTCAGCACTCTATACTTTCAGTATACCCCTTTATTTAAAAGCTTTCAGTCTATCTGACCTTCATCGGAGTATATGAAGGTCAATGTAGTTTTAAGAAAATTGCAGAATATGATATATTATTATTATATTATATCTAATGGTGAACTAGTGAACACTGTCCCAAGTCATTGTTAAGTTATGGATGCTTTCAGGTTTACTGTATGTGAATTTATGTGCTCTTTGTCTTCATGTTCGTATCAGAATATTGTCGCAGTGGGGGCAGGCTTCTGTGATGGGATGCGGTGTGGTGACAACACCAAGGCGGCTGTGATCCGTCTGGGGCTGATGGAGATGATAGCCTTCGCTAAACTCTTCTCTAAGAACGGCTCTATCTCCACAGCAACCTTTCTAGAGAGCTGCGGTGTGGCTGACCTCATCACTACATGCTATGGTGGCCGAAACCGACGAGTGGCAGAGGCCTTCTCTAAAACGGGGAAGGTAGGTGCACCGTCACCAGTGAAGGGACATACTGGTGGATCTAATGGACCTCCATTCTCTCTTTGCTGTTTCTCTGCTGTTGCTATTAAACAATGTCCACAGTGACACAGCCAACACCACAGAGCAACTAATGCCAGACCCACCCCCCACAGCCAGGACACAGCCAGATGTACAACCCCAGCTTAGCTTAGGCTGATATTTTGCTATGGTAACCAGGCAGCAATTTGTCCGCGTTGGTAACATCGACAGTAAGCAAGTTAA
Source organism: Morone saxatilis (assembly GCF_004916995.1). Taxonomy (NCBI): domain Eukaryota; kingdom Metazoa; phylum Chordata; class Actinopteri; family Moronidae; genus Morone; species Morone saxatilis. The sequence goes on from NW_023339807.1 coordinate 164,905, forward strand.
TGTTAGCCAGCTAAAACCACAGTATCAGAGTATATCTCACAAGGTTTGCAGTAATTAGGGCCCAAGCACTGACCGTGCAAAGGCCCTATTGTATCTGTAAGTAAACGCTAACTTATTGTCTTGGTCGCATAGCTGGGCGTCGCAAAATGGCTTAGCCATGCCCCCCAGAATCAGCCCCCAAAACACATATGACCAACATGTACGAAAATTGGTTCGCATGTGTACCATGATGGGACAAGCATTAAAGCCTCTTGGACCCATAACCCAAACCCAACAGGAAGTCGGCTATTTTGAACTTCGTGGTCATTTTGCGATTTAAACTAACTCCTCTTAGGGAATTTATCGGATCGACTTCAAATTTAAGCCCAATCTAAAGACATGATTAAAAGTTGTGCTGTTTACGAAATTCCATCAAACGGCGTGCCCGTGGCGTGGCATCCAATTCCGACGATTCGCCATGAAAAAGGAAGTTGTCATAACTTGTACATGATCTCAACGAAACTTCACATTTGATAAGAGTCCCGCCCTGAACATGTCTACATGGATATCTGACTATTACAGACATAGTGATGGCGCCACCTACTGGCAACAGGAAATAAGCAATGTGTGCCGATTTTGATCTGATTTACGTGAAATTTTCATTTTGTGGTCCGCACGTGTCACGCCGGCACGTGACACGGCCGTAGCACACCCCACCCAGAGTTGCGTGGAGTGCAAGGGCCTGTTCATCGCTGCATTTAGCTTTAATGTTATCTTTGATTTTGGACTTTCTGTTGGACCCTGTGTTGTGGTGGGTGTTGGTCAATTGTAAACATAATGGACTCAATTTATAAGCTAACATTAGCTAGTGTTGCACTGTACACTGTAGGAACGCAGAGAGAGAAGGCGATAGAGCGTGCAAGTAAATGTCATTTCCATATCCCTGCATAGAAAACAGATAAATCAGTTCACTGGCAGCTGAGAAAGTCGTGAGAATCTAATTTTTTACGTTGCTTCAAAACCCGTTCACTTGTTGGCAATAAAAAGTGACTCATGCATTAAAGTAATGGGTAAAATGCTTTTAAAATCTTACATATGGAACCTACTTTGACTGACTACTTTCTTATGAATTTGTATTATCTGATTTTCTCAACCACTCAGAGCATTGAACAGCTGGAGAAAGAGATGTTGAATGGTCAGAAGCTCCAGGGTCCTGCCACTGCAGCTGAGGTTTACCACATCCTCAAACAGAAGGGCCTTCTGGAAAAGTTTGTATAAAACTTTATCTGTCTGTCCAGGTCTTTTTGGTATTTGAGGGTGTTGTGTTTGTCATTTTAGACCATTTCTCCAGTAATGTTTAGACTATAAAAAATATAAAATGTCATCTCTGTGTGTTAATTCATGAAGTGAGAACTTTTGTAGCCTTGGTCTGTGTGTGTGCTGATCCATTAACGCATATCAGAAGTGTAAAAAACACAGGTCGTCTTGTTTTACCAGTTACTGCTGGGACTATTTCTTACTAAACAACAGTTTATCCAACTGCTGTACAGCTTCTCCACTGATTGCCAGGCTAGTTCACAGGTACAACAAATCCCTGTAAAGCCAAGAAATCAGCTTTCTGACTCCTAGTTCTCCCAATGGTGTTCATGCAAGAATCCACCAAACATGAAAGAAAACAACTAATGAGAGCCAGAAAAGATAGAAAGAGACTATGTTGATGACTTGAAGATAATAATCTCATTCCCACTGTCTGTATTTGATCACCTGGGAAAGAGACTCAACAATCAACTCTTTCTCGGCTCTGATTAGTTGTTTTCTTACACGTACTCTGGATTTATACAAATTCCATTAGGAGCACTAAAAGGAACAATATTTTTTCACAGATTATCTGTCTCATGATACTGATTATCATTTCGATGCATATAACCTTTTAAAGTGGGTGAGGCCTCAACACAGCACATGTTTAATCATGCTTCTAATGTCTGCTCCTCCCATTCTCTTCCACTATCTTGTCTAACTGTATCCATCTCTTCACTGTCCTGTCTGAATGTATCCATCCTCTCTAGGTTCCCTCTGTTCACAGCAGTCTATCAGATTTGTTTTGAGGGGAAGCCGGTTCAAGAGATGATCTCCTGCCTGCAGAGCCACCCAGAGCACATGTGATCACCCGGTGGGTCTCAAAGGGGGATGGGATTCACATAAATGATTCTGAAATTCTGCAGTAGGTTCTGTACAGATATTGTGGGCTTTGGAATATCAGCCTTACCCAAAAGAATTTTAGCTATTTGTCAGTATTAAGCAATTAAGTGAACAATGGAACTTTTTGCAGTATCAATAGACTGCAGTGTTATATCCCCATGCAGAAGAAAGTATGCAGTTGTCATGGTGTTTCTATAGCCGGTATAATGACAGAGCTGCCAGAGTGCTAGCATGGTGCTAGCAACTGCTAGAACCTGCACTCACACCACATGTTCACTGATGATGTTTTAGCAGTGCTACTCCTTTCTACTTAAACCAGCTCCATACTGTGGTAAAAAAGCACAAATTATTAAGCCATTATCTTATTTTTTATACTTTTGATATTAATAATATTAATATGATGGTACTCAAAATGCTCACATTCTGTTGTTTTCAACCTGGACTAATTCTTATGATGTGTGAGTTGTGGGCAAAGCAACATAACCTTTTCCAAAAAAAAAACCTCTCATTTACTACTGTCAGGATATAGTTTAAGTTTCAGCAAATATGACAAAAAGTAATTTTTATAAAAGTTACCTAGGCAGTTTTTCCTTGCCGCTGTCGCCAAGTGCTTGCTCATGGTGGGAATTGTTTGGTCTCCCTTAATCACTTGGTCCCTCAATCTATGTCATTTTATTCAAAAACACTATTAACACAGATTGTGATACATATCTTACTCTACTGTAGTGCATTCTAGGTGTTTCATTTGTGTTTGCTTGTTTTTTTTAAAAAAGGCAACTTTTGCAAATACTGTATATTTCCAGGTTTGTGACCAAATGTTTGAACCTGTATTTTCTTGTTGTGACAGTAGAGTGGTTCATCAGTTTCTTACTTATTAACAGGCAGGTACTGTCAACCATTACAAGCCTGTCTGGCATGATACTGTGTCTGTGTCACTCTGATGCACTTTAGTGATGTCCTGCACAAGCAGACAAAGCATTGTGACTTGGGAGAAGATAAGGATATTTACTATGTGTTTCAGTATTTTACGGTATTGCTGCCACGCCAGAAAAAGAGAAACAGATCAGTATTGCGTCATAACATTTTATGTTATTACAACATACAATCTCTTGTTTATTTTGTTATAACGTAATAACCTATATTTTTAGATTATAATGTGAAATGTTTCACAATTTAACAAGATAGTGTAAAAAGGAGTGGTGGGCAACGATTAAAATCTTTTTCCATATTGAATTCAAAAGTAGTGTATTGCGCACTTTAAACAAAAAGTACTGCTATATGATCAAAAGTGCAATAACATTTGGTTTGCATTTATACACAACTTTACACTTTAAACAAATAAGTTGCTTTTCATCAGCAGTATTCCCTTTACAGGATAGCAGTTAAAATAATTATTCTCTAAGTGTGCTGACTTTATTTGAACTGTTCTACTGCTGTTCAACATGAATAAAATATGCCGCGCACATTTCAGCAAAATGTTTCTCTTCTGTTTTCATTACAGTCAGAGC
>NW_023339807.1:168690-181767 GCF_004916995.1 Morone saxatilis
AGTCTGTTTACCCTCAATTGTCTGGAAGGTATCCTGAGCTCGGCCCAGCGGTGTTCTGAGTTTGGACAGTACAGTAAACTGCGCGGCCTCCCACACAGCCCACTGCCACAGCACCGCCTCAGTTTTCAACAGCGCGCGTGGCACTACACCTGGCCGGCTGCAGTCCACACCTCCTCTGCCATCCCGTTTCTCCAAACGCTGGCAGCTGTAGTACAGGCGCTCCAGCCAGGGGTCTTTGCTGTGGATACACAACTGTGGAGCTTAGAAACTAACAGTGACGCATGTCACCATGAGGTACACACACAGTGGTACAAACTGACAGAATAAATAATACAGAAAAATAAATTATACATGAAAAATATTGAAGAATATCATACCCCAACTGCTAGAAAGCAGTGTTGTAAACATAAACTCAGGGCTATGATGTTGGATGTTACAGATCCCACTCTAAACTAAAAAAGTAGACTTTTTAAACTCAGATTTATCTTTATCCCTGGGACTGCAAAAACAATTTGCATACAGTCTATGCAGCTGATCAATCCATACCCTCCACGGTGCAGGACTCCATATAAGATGAAGCTAATGAGGTCGCTGAAGTCCTGGGGGTGGAAGGTGCTGCTTGGCGCTCGGCTCATGTGGTGGCGGATAGCCAGTGAGATCTCCCTCATCTCAGGGTGGCTATGGTTACTGTGGACAAAAATCACGCAGGCAATAATCAGGCATACACACAACCGTGACATCTACATTGTGTCGAACCTTGGGCCGCTGCAGCAAGGACTCAGCCTTGGTACATGGGGCACCAGCTATACTAGGTGAGCTATCTGGGCGCTGCTTAACCAGCATTATAAAATGAACTATATGAGAGATTAGATTAAAAACTAAGAAATGCTTGACTCCTCAGAACATGAGTACCTACTGCGGTTTGAACTTTCAAATCAATTGACTCGATAAGTACTCATTCATGGTATGTCCACTGGTGAATGTCATATATACACACACAAGATATCAAACTTGGTATGCAGAGAACAGATCCATTTTACTGCAGATGCCCCCCAGTGGTACAATAAGTCTTACCTCAAAGCCACATCGAGGGGGATTGTCCTGAGCAGCTTGCCATAGGCTTGCCTCACCCTCACTGCTGAATGGACCAACTGGACTCTGCACACATCCACACACCTAAACACACACACACACACACACAGACACTTTAAACTCAACAGGACAGGCAGTTTTCTCCCCCCCATGTTTGCAGCAAAGTGCAGAACAGCAAGAAAACATGACAACTTTATGGACCATGTTAAGTGTACAGGCATTTTAAATACAATCTGAAAGTGTGTGTGTGTGTGTGTGTAAGTATGATGTTCACCTCTGCAGTAGCTCAGTAGACAGAGATGAAGAGAGGATCTGTAAGCTGTGGCAGGTCTGAAGGCCGATACTTGGATCTTCATTCAGACCTGTGCACAGAAACAACATTACTGATGAATGAGTCATACAGGTTAAAAATGATTCACTGGAAATGCTGGATGTGTTGGGCTCACCGTTAGCCAGCAGGCCCCTGCAGAACTTGTTGAAGGAGGGCAGGGAGAAGAGGGGGCTATAGGTGTCTGACTTCTTCATCAGCACAGAGATTTCCTGAGCCCAGGTCAGTAGCAGCCTCCTGAGACACCAACACAAAACGTATCAGCGCAATTGTATCCAGTAACATCTGTCAATGTTATATAGTTACCAGCACAAACATTATTTGATTCTTGTTAGCTTGTTGGCTGACAGACATTGTGTTTTGAATATAAATAATACACTGAAACTCAAGTTACACACAGCAGCATTGGGACATATAGTGCAATAAAAAGAGAGTACAGTGTACATACAATCTTATCACAAATAGGAATATTACAAAATATAATAGAAATTAAAACTGTAAGCAGTGATTAACAGGCCCTCACACTCGGCACGTGTTGGGGTGTGCTGCGACCGCGTCATTTGCTGGCGTAATGTGTGCAGCCCACAACATGAATATTTCACGTAAATCAGATCAAAACCGCCACAGAGCGCTTACTTCCTGTTGGCAGTAGGTAGTGCTATCACTATATCTGAATATTGTCATGTAGATGTGTTCAAGGCGGGACTCTTATCAAACACGAAGTTTGGAGTCAAATGGCCAACGTACACTCAAATTATAGCAAATTTGTGTGTTCTGGTGGTACATGGAAATTTGACCCCATGCGACGGACATGCCCTTTAACAAAAACTCACCACAATCATGAGATATCATCAACAACATGTTTTGCATTTTCTGACTAAATTTCAGGCAGATCTGATCAACCTGCTAGGAGTAGAACTTGAAAGTATAAAATATGACATTTCCTTTCACCACTAGGTGGCGCTGTCACTATTACTGAATATTATCACAAAGATGTGTTCAGGACGGGACTCTTATCAAGCATGTGCATATGGTGCAGATCAGACAAAGTATACTGAAGTTAAAGTAACCTCCTGTTATTTATATCTGTACTTCGCCTCTGGCACAGCAGGTGGCGATGTGCGCCGTCAAAGTCAATGACTGCAATCCGCCATAAAATGAAAAAAGGAGAAGCAGAAGAAGAAACCAGAATGAGCCGACCTATCGGTCTGACGGTGAGGGCAAATTCTCATCGCTGTTTGTCGTCAGTTATAAATAAACTACAACTGTCGCTTATTTCGCGCTCTTTGTAGCTTACATTAGACAGTAACAGCTGACAGCCAAAACCCCCGCAATGCTAACACTGTTAATGCTAACTACAGTAGCCAGCTGGAGCCGTGTTTTTCATGTTGCCGTCATTGAATAGAAGTCACACAGCGAACAACGCTGAAGCACTAACCTTAACCTACCCACTGAGTTACACCAAACTCTGTAGGAAGGTTTGGTGTTGTTATTTATTAGTAAACTAACTTGTCCTAGTTTTAGTATTTGTTTTGTTGTGTGTCATCCAAAGTGCAACTCTAATAGCTAGCTAACGCCGTAGCGAAATACAAAAGCAAGCAAACCTAAGCTGCTTAACGTTAATCCTTGTTTTAGTTTTGAATGTGTATTTATAACAGATACACGTCATAATTGATTACCCTTTATTTCCTCCTGGTTACTTAATGACTGCTGTGCTGTGCTGGTGACACTTGGTAATATGTGTACTCTGACATTAGGACTACTGATTGGCTGCCGAGGTCATGAGAACAGCAGCATCAGTAATGTCTGTCAACGGCCTGCTGCGATGCTGCATCAGGTAACATTGCTGATACTTGTGTGCTTCACTGTGCAACATCAACACGGATGTTCACAGGTGTGATCGAGGGATGTTCTGAGGCATAAACAACGTCTTGTATCACACTAGGGCTGCACAGTTAATCACAGTACTACCGAAATCTTAATAATAATGAAGTACTGTAGTTCTGTTTTATTACGATAATATCATATATCGTCCTATCCCTAGTACAGACCCCAAGAAACGTTACATCATAATTATTATTATATATTATATATATAATATTAATATTAATTTTGATAATAGTTTTTCAATATTGGATGTGTGATACAAAAATGTTCATTAAATAATCATCCAGATCTATCACACTCCTATATTCACCTCCAACTCTGATAATAAAATAGGGTTGATGGAGTATACAATTAAGGACTTTATATATTAAACAGTGCTGAAAAAATCTTACAACAATTATTGTAATAGAACTTCACTGATATAAAGTTGCAAGAAAAACCCTTTGGAATTACCTGGATTTCTGCATGAATTGGTCATAAAATGTGTTCTGATATTTATCTAAGTCCCAACAATAGACAAATACAGTATGCTTAAACTAATACCACACAAACAATTATATCCAGGTAATTCAAAAGGGTTCACATACTTTTTCTTGCAACTGTATTGGCCTATTACAGACATATCTGTATTGCATCGGTATTGGCGTACATATTATCCAATATGCTCTGATATGAAAACTGCACAGCAACAACAGTACTGCATACTAGTAGAAATTACTGATGACGGCAGTAATAGCCACAACAATGGGGGATGATGAATAATAACAGTATCAGTAATTTTAGCAGTGGGAGTCAAGCAGGACCACAGCAGCAGGCACAACTGGGGTCCATTAGATCCTGCGAGACGAGAAAGCACAAGTATGAAAAAAATACCTTTTCTTTGTGGATTGTGCAAAGGTATTCAGAAATCTGCTTCATTAATGAATATTTAATTGAGATATTCTTAAACATGTCCAATAATTGATGTATACACTAGATACACTGTCAACCAATCCTAGTTGACTTTGCTGAGAGCTGCTCCTTCTTTCTTACTCTGTGCTGCTTGCCACAGTATTGTAAATCACAGCAGACTCTGCTGGATAAACTTTGCACCGGCTCCAATATATTATAGTTATAGTATTTTTTCCAGAAGAAAAAAAGGTTTCATTTGGGTGCATATCGGATAACCTATATGTAGACATAGAGCACTAGTTATACCTCTAATACCTGTCTTCTCCACATAGGATGGATGGAATGGAACTAATGTATTTTTCCTCTGTAGGCTGGAGAGGAAGCATGTGGCCACACATTTAGTCCAGCAGAGGACTCTGTCAGGGGCAGATGCTGTCAATGCACTCAGACCCTTTTATTTTGCAGTCCATCCTGATTTCTTTGGTCAATATCCCAGGGAACGGGTAGGTCACTTATATTATGTTGTAAATCAAACAAATCTAAAGTGATTGAACTGTGACTATTAAGTTATTGGTAGACTGACATGAAGTGTTCCAAGGTTGAGTTGACTGTGCTTTGAGTCTTTGTGTGTGACCAACACAGACAATTGTAGTACTTTGCTGGAGGGCGACTGACATGTATAAAGATGAACGACATGACAGCTTCCAAAAGTGAAGCCAAAACATCTTGAAAACATCTCTGGCGTCTGACTATAGTATAGTTCATAAATCCCACTGACTCCATGTTAGCAGATGGGATAAACTAAAAGATCAAAATACATGTCAAATAGATTTTTTCCAAACATGGTTTCTGGCATTTTAGGTAGTCCAATCACTACTCTGTAGACTCTGATTGTCGTCACCAGTGCAAGATCCGTATCTGGGATATTTTGGCTTCATTTGTGTACAGTGGGGGGAAGTGGAGATGTAACTTCCATCTTTTATATGCAAAGAGTGTGTAACATTTGATTTTGTTCTCTACAGGAAGTGAATGAGAATTCATTAAAGAGGCTAAATGGCTACCTGGACAACCTGCAGAAGCCTGGCTCACGCTCAGTCCAGCCAATGAAGCTCACTTTTTATGTCAGGGACACAAAGGATAGCAGCGATGTGCAGCCAGACCTCCTCACCTCGGGTACACTTTCCATTCATGTCGCTCATATTATTTGTTGAGTTCTGTCTTCAGAAATCTAAAACCTCCCCCCGGTTCTCAGGGTTCCGATCAGTGAGTTTCACCTTGCACACAAACGATGTCTTGAGCACAGTGATGAACGTCTTGAAGTCCTGCAGCCTGCCCATTGAGCACATGAATGGACTGAAAGCAAGTGCACAGGCATCCAAAAGGCCACCTGAGGCGGGGGTGCCTTTTTACAGACCTATCAAATGGAATAAAAGCTACTACACCTTCACTGGCTTTAGAGACCCTGAGCAAGAGCTGCAGCAGGCCAGGAGAGTAGAGCCTGTACTCAGGTTAGTATCATTGGCCCTCATCTCTGTATCACAACTGTACAGTGCACAATGTAGAGCTGGGTATCAAATTTCAGTACTTTTTAGGTAGAGGCTGTAATCATAAATAATAACCATTAATGATTAAGTATAAGAACCACAAACTGTTGTTTCAGACATTTCTGTTGTGTTGAAATTTGGACCCAGGCTAACTGTTTGCACCTTCTTCCAATCTTTATGCCAAACTAGGCTAACCAGCTAGTGACACAAGACAAGATAGGATAAGATGTTCCTTTATTGATCCCCTGTAGGAGAAATTCAAATTAGACACAGCAGCATAGGGGAATGTAGTGCATAAGAATATAATAGAAAATCAAAGACTATACCAGCTCTGTACTCAACACACAGACGTCAGACTGATATCCATTTTCTTATCTCAGAAAGATAGTGTTCCTATCATTTAGGAGGATCTGAAATGGAATATTCATATTAGACTGCGAGGGCCCGATCATCACTGCTAGCCAAAATGCATTTTTTTTTTTGGGTGACTTCCTAAAACATACTGCTGACAAATAAAGTTAACAGACAGCAAGAGAGAAACTGAAAGAGACAGGGTGGGGCGAGAGAGGAAGGGAGACAGATGTGTTGATGTGTGTGTATGGAGGTGAGAGAATTGAAGGGAAAAGCAGGATGCATCAGATTAAAGTAGTTTGTGAGTAAACTGAAAGTAAAGCTGAGCGGGTCATGTACAGTGGGTTTTTAGAGCTTAGAGAACTGAAAGTGACGTGCTGTAAAAACAAAAAAATTAGCTTTATTTTTATTCTTTATTTTAAATTGGATTCACATTAGCTTCCACAAAGTGGTGGTTGTTGTGTTGAGTCCACACAAACATAGAGCTGAGAGGAACTGCAGAGTTGGAGAGAATTCTACGTCACCATGAAAGATACTGATTATAGTAGTTTTATAGAATGCCGTCATCTCAAAGTGGTTTCATGTTGCCTTTTCTTCGTCAGTTTGTGGCTGAGAAACAACGAGCCCGAGGCAACGAAGAAGCACAATGCCAGTCTTCCTCGGAGAGAAGAGCTGATCAGACTGAAGAAGGAACTGTGTCACAAATTTTATCTGGCTGATATCAGGTACACTCTACTCAACTGTTTTAACACAGAATAAGTGTTGTGGGAGGTGCTAACAACCCTGCATCTACCTGAACATATCTACCCACCTGTCTGAACAATCTGATAAACTAAAATAATCAGCAGCGTTCCAGGTCTGTGGTTCTCAGTAGCGGGGAAGTGGCAGTATACTGGATTGTTGTTATGGGGACAGGGACTGTAAAGCTGTGTATATATTATTATGATGATGATAATGTTGGTTGTGTGGCGCAGGTGGCAGCGCAGCTGGGGAGTGGCCCACAGGTGCTGTCAGCTTCAGAGCCTGAGCCGACTGTCTCAGCAGAACCCAGAGGCCCTGATCAACCTACAAGGTAAAGACATACATCGATATCAGTGTTCAATAACCAATATATTGATACAAAGTGAACACCGATTTGTGTCGTCATCTTTTTTTTGGTGGAAATATAGACAAGGCACATGCCATATGCATGATGCAACAGTGTCGTTAAATGGACCTTTACGCTACGTGCCACATTCACCCTTTCACACACATTCACTCAGTGATGGCAAAGTCCATCGAACAGAAACTAACTCATTCATACACATTCACACACCGTAATCATTCAATCCATCACACCGTGACGGCACGGGAGCAAATTTGGGGTTCAGTATTCTTGCTCAAGACACTTGACACGTGGTGGGAGGAGCGGGATCGAACCAACACTTCCGATTAGTGGACACCCACTCTTCCTCTGGGAGCCACAGATAAAATAAATGCTGGAAGACATTAACATTTTCAAATCAATTTAGTAAGCTTTTTGTGAAATTATTTAAATGTACACCATTGTTGTTACGTGGACATATATGATGTTGTTGTCACAGGCCCCTGATCTAATCGAATGGACTTGAATCATAGTTGGTGGGCTTTTGTGATCGACAAATCGTTTTGTGTCCAACGAATCTGTTATAATATCATTTCTGATAATAACTGGTGATTTATTGCCCTAGACAACATGGACGCTGTAGCATTACATTAGATAAAAAAAAGAGATTTAAGGGGATCTGACCCCATTTACAGCTGGAAATTAAATGTGATTGTATCCAGAATCTGATCTTGCCTTTGGCATTTACCCTGGTAGTGTAATGCACTCTTGTAACTCATTGGTTTCTGCCGTTAAAAGGCAGTATTTTCCTTGCCCCTGTGCAAGGTTCTTGCCATGGTGGTGATGTGGGTCTCATGTAAATTGTTAAAAGGAGTTCGGTTTTAGACTGTCTATTTGAAAAGTGTCCTGGAGATAATTCTGTTATGAATTGGCGTGTAAAAATAAAATAAAATTGAATTGAATTGAATTGAATTGAATTGAATTGAACTGAACTGTGATTGGATCAGAGCAAATCTTGCGAGTGGCAGCAAATCAGCCCCAGACTCCCTTATTTTCCCTATTCTAGTGCTGCCATCACCTTGTTTTATACATCACCACACTAGCAGTCTGGTAGCTCTTCAGTGCTGAGTGTTGGCATCTTTGTTTGAGCAGTCTAATGTGACCATAACATTTGATTGATCATTTTCACAGTTTCAAAGCTTACTTCAGAACCACGGACTGCTTTCTACAACAGTTTTCATTTATTTATCTCTATTGCCCAAGACCAGTAAAACCGACTTACTTATGCAGTGTAAGTGGTAGGCTGTAAACCCCCCCCCCCTTTTATGTGCTCCTCCACCTTCCCCCTAGGACACACTATTGTGTTTGCTGACCAGTCAGGGATGAACGCCTCTGGACACGTCATGCTGGGAACCATGGACGTCCATCACCAGTGGACCAAGGTAATGTAGCTGCAGTGCTTCTGCTGCCACAGGTTCCCTGTGTTCCTCTTTGTTTTCTGAGCCCTCTTTTGCCTGTGTGTCTCCAGCTGTTTGATCAGCTGTCCAGCTATCGCAGCCTGCTGCAGCAGACGGAGTGGCTGAAGGAGAGGATCAGCCTTCTCCTGGGCGGAACTCAAGTGATCCACATGGAGAGGCTGGGACCGGTCCAGCCCATTGCCGAGCACTACAGCACCCTCAGCACCTTCCACAAGAGCTTGGTGTCCCGACGCCTTCGCCTGCACCCCAGGAGCCTGCAGGGCCTCACCATGTTGTTGGAGAAGTACGCTGTCACAACCGAACGACCTCAAACACATGACACACTGCTGTGATCTTTGATTAAGTAAGACATAGTTTGCTGTTTGTTGTAATCACAGTGACCGCTCTAACCCCAGTCTTCATGAGATGGGGCACTTCATTGTCCCCACCAACTGTGACCCTCCAAAGCTGCAGGTCTTCCTTCAGAGCCACGCCCCAGAGGCCAGACTGCGCACCCAACGCAAAAACCAGTAAGTCAAACACAACACTTCCACTCACTTTTTGTCAGTTTAATCTCTTTTGTAGCTGCATCATTCTAAACAGAGCAGTGCAGGAGCAACAGCACAGAAGGCAGTGCAGTACTGGACATTGTGAGGCAGAGCAGCATGACTCAGCTCCTATGCCAGCTGTCAATGAAAATAATAATTTTCTGACAGTGACTTTTTTTTTGTTGGGGTTGATTGATTGAGCTGATTAATCGGCTATCAGCTTTTCCCTGCTCCAAACTATTGTTATTATATTGGCTTTTAAAAACCCACTATCTGTTAGCTCATGACCCATATCGGTCGGCCAATATTATCAGCTGATATTGGCCGATGGTACCTGTGCATCGCCATATTGGAGCAAAATCAGTGCACAATCCACACAGAAAAAGCTTTTTTATTGTTTTGGCCACCATATTGGTAATGTTTCATCTTGTGTATCTGTATTGAAGGATAACTTATAGAGCAGAATGCTGCACTGGTGGCTGGAAGATGAGCACATTCCTGCTCGGCAGCTCTCCAGTAAGTGAGCAAAAAAGAAATCCTGCAGGACCTCTGATTTCACATTGTTCATATTAAAAGCACAATATGTAATTTCACCACTGTTGCAGTCAGCTTCTCCCAGTTACAGCTCATTTACATAGGCCACCTGAGCAGCGTGTGGTGTCTACAGAGTGTGTCTGACACATGCGCAGCGTCCACACCAAGTGTGTCAGCTGTGTGGCTCAAAATGGTTCTTGCCCTTTAGGAAATTATTGAATGAATATATGGAATGAAAGTCTGAATATATGGAATGGAAAATTTGAATATATTAAATGGAACTTGAATATATGGAATGAAATGTCACATGATCAAGGCACTGCAACATCTTTTGTTTTCCGCCCCATACTTATTTGGTAAGGATGTTACTGCAAGAAGTGTGGGCCTGAGTGAGCTTGCGAATGGCCAGTATTCACGCTGTTACTGTACTGTAGCTGTATGTTCAAACACAATGTGTTGGAAGCAGCAAAAGGTTTAATGTGGTCTCCTTCAGTTCAGAGTCCCTGCAGCATCTGAAGGCATGGACGGATATGTTAAGCTGTTTTAAGTGCCGTGCCAGAGCACAGTGTCTTTACGCATGACTATTCACTGAGTTTACCTTCATTAATTGGCCTGAAAACAACAGCAAGCTGCTATAACATAACCATACAGAGCTCTGGTCAGACTAGTCGGATATAACTGGATATTCTACCCTTTTGTGAAGGAGACATCCGGTTACCAGGGCTAATCATAGCCTTGTCTAACTTTGTTTTTTGGCAAACATAGCGTCTCATGTTTTATCCGTGGAACACACTGCAATGCAAATTGCTGAGTAACATTAATTACTGAACTATATGACCATGTACGAGGTGAGATACATGATAATTAGCGTCAGTCAGATTTGGTTTCACCAAATCAGTGTTTTGATACAGTATTTAATAATCGCCACCCACCTTCACCCAGCCCTTTTGCACGTTGCGCTGCTGAACATACATGGACCAAATAAGAAGGTCCGCATGGAGACGCGCGTACAGTCTATAGGACACCTTGCGCTTGACATTAAGGGTGCAACTGATTTAACTCAGGGTGCAATGCATGTTTGCACCATCGTACAACTGGGTCTGAATATAAAATGAAATAGCAATGAAATAAAAGGTATTCGAAAATCAGGTGGGGTATGTGCCCTTCCAGCTTGAATGGACATGATTGGACTGTCTTAAAGCAACATCGTAATAATATTACACATCGAAAACATAGATTGATGAAGTCACATTTTATTCATATTATATGAATTATTATATGAACACAAGAGAGAGTGCATTGGAAAGATACTGCCCTTCAACCAGTTCCAATTGGAGGTGTGGTAAATAAAATATTATTACAGTGCTTTTACTTTGAAAGGGAAATTTAAACTTTAATGAAATATGTGGAGATATATATATAAATATATATGTCTAGCGCCAGTGTTTATGGACATTTTAATGTGGAATTATTACACACTAGCTTTAATAAGATGCACACACACACCTAACCACACTAGTTCATCAGCTCTGTTATTAACTCATACTTTTTTTGTGTTTAGGCTGCAGGGGGAGGAAGATGCTGTGGTGAAGCTGTGTCTCCAAAACCTGTCTTTGAGGAGTCTGTCCAAGGAGCCCAGTGTCAGTTCTAGCCAGATGATCCTGTGCTGTAAAAGACTGGTGGAGCAGAGTTCCCCCCTCATGCAGGGCCTCCACATCTGTGTTTCTCACTTCTACTCGGTCATGCAGGATGGGGACCTATGTGTCCCCTGGGACTGGAAGAACTGAGCAGGAGGGACACGGTCCCAAGCTGCAGGATTCTCAGGCAGTCCAAGGGTCGGAAAGAAGTATTTTTTAATGTTGTTCAGGCAGCAAATAGGCAGGTTCCACAGGATCATTTGGTAGATGTCAGGTCAGGTGATCACAACAGATTTTATATGTTAGTTCTCACAGGGGACTTTTTGAGAAAAAAAAGGCTCATCTTACAAGAAGCACTTTATACTCTTGCTGGAAAAGCCATATAGAAGAATGGATGACCAGCGGAGCTCAGTGGTTCACAACTGGGAAACCAGGAAAATTATTCACAAGAAAGGGAAGATAAGGAAAAACATTCTGCTGCATAAAATGTTATTTTTTAATTTTCCCAAATGTTGCCATTTCTTCTGAAAATCTTTCTTCTTAAGTAATCGAAAAGGAAAGTCTGAGAACCAAATAGTCTTGGGTTGACCCATGATAATGGGTGTGGGAGCCAGTGGAAGTGGTGTAGTACGACTAAAGCTTTCTTCAGGATATGGTTGAGACCTTGAGATGTGCATGGTTAGACTAAGTCAGTCTTTTTTGTTACTGTGTGGAGAAATAATTCAATAATGGTTCTGCTAAAGGCACAATCTGTGACTAAATGTAAACTAATATAGTCCCCAAACCACCAACATTCAACACACACATTTAGAACCTGTTATCACTCTGATTGACAGTAGACAGGCGAAAGAGTGAACAAGTACAACCACGTCCATACTGTGAACATCTGCTGTCATAGCAACAGTGTAAGGAACAATCCCGTTATAATACAGTATAGAATAGAGGATTTCTGTTATTAGCCATAATTTCGTAACCATCCAAGCTAGACGAGCTACGAGATTGTGAAACAATGGTATATTCCTCCATAGGAGCCATAACTCATATGATATCAACCCTGCTTTAAGAAAAACTTGAGATACTACAGTACCCACAACCCAAAAGTGTAACAGCGATGTCTCTGATAGGTAGAGCTAGCTGTTAGCATGGAAATGTCTGATGAGTTACTTTTTACAAAAAATGTATTTACACACTACAAAAGGTTTAGCTGCTAGCACTGTACAATGTATTGCAACACTTTTATTCACAGTATAAACACTAATAATGAGAAATGTGAAATTGAAGGAGAAGTGTGCCACTATTGTTATCATTTGCAGTAGTTCATGGGATGAGTAGTTCCTTCACTCTTAAAATAATTATGCATTGTCTTGTACCTTTGTCTTATTTCTCACAGTCTTTATACTCTATATAAGGAGTAAATGAAAGGGAAATTCCCTTCTGGAACCAGTGGGCACTCATTGTTGAGCTCTGTAGAAAGGGGTCAGACGCAGTCAGTTGTGGTAATAACGGCTTGCTCATGTCTCTCCTGGAAAGATTCATGGTGTTGCACTCAGCAGAAAAGTGACAAAAATGGTTTTGTGAATTTCAATTCAACTCAACTCAATTCAATTTTATTTGCATAGCGCCAATACATAACAGAAGTTATCTCAGGACACTTTTCAAATAGAGCAGGTCTAGACCGAACTCCTTATAACATTTACAGAGACCCAACAGTACCACCATGAGCA
>NW_023339807.1:181792-190482 GCF_004916995.1 Morone saxatilis
GCTATACAACGGCGAAAGTCAAAATTGAAAATCAAATATGGCGACTTTTCCGTGGGGTTTTTGGGGTTATGGCCGGTGGGCCAAGGGAGGGCTTTTTGTACATCTCAGTGACTTATACGTTGCCATGAGTTTGCGACATATTCTAGCTTTGGAACGTTGGCGGCCGGGGCTGGGTATTTTAAAGCCTTGTAAGGGCCGGCTTACAAACACCCCGTACAAACGCGCAGGACCACAAATGTGCCTGTGGAATTTCATTATTCATAATACTGATTACGGTCTTCCGGGGCCCCAGTGATGTACCATGCGCCGACCAGAGGCACCTCAGTGGCGACCATGACACGATTTATTAGGTTGGACCTCATTGGAGCCATTGCGCAAGGCATCGTACCAAGTTTCATTTTAATCACACTTCGAAACTTTTCTTGATTTTAAAAGGGAGCCGGGCACCTTGTTTTGCGGATGCCTGAAATTGTGCCACGATGCCTAAGGGAAGAACATGGGGAACTATGGACCAAAGCTTGGTGTCAATCGGACATACCAATGTGGAGAAATTGGGTCCACTTCCTTTTTTGACGGGAAAAATTATCAGAAGCTTGCTTTATATTTGTATAGCGTTGCTTATTCTAAGATATCAAAAATCTTCAAATGGACTTTTTTTTGCAGGATTGGTCCCAGATGCTTACCTGGACGAGATTTTGTTGCGAAATCGCGGACAATAGTGTAAGAGTAACCCGAAAAAGGTGGTTTTTGGATCATTTCGCGGCTCTTAGGTTTTTTTGGGGGAAAAATAATTCTAGGCGGAAGTGGGGCGTGGCCTATTATGGTCGCGAGTTTCAGCTCCATTCACGGAAACGGCGGGTGGATATTAAGGTTTTGGGAATGTGTTGCCGACAAAACTATGCAGAAGTTATTAGCCTAAACGCACCATTTGATCGATTAGTAGCCGCCATCCTAGTGCGCAACCGAAAGGACACAGAATTATAAAGTTTTTTATCACCACGGCACCTGACATGTGCGCTGAGTTTCATGAGTTCTTTCGGAGCCATGTTGGAGACCTCCAAATATGCGTTTATTTTAGGGAGGGGGAAAAATAAGAAAAAGAATTCCGTTTCAATTACAATAGGCGCTTCGGGCACGCTTCAGTGCTCGGGGCCCTAATAATAACAACTAATTATTCAAAAAAAACTTGTTTTTTTTTTTTTTCATTGTTTTAGCCCATCCGCAATGCGGTAGTTCAAGCCAGGACCCATGGCAGGAGGCTTTCCACCAGTTATCCATTGAAGCAACCCTGCAAGACGCATAAAGCCCAAAGAACTCCGGGGAAGGAAGTTGAAGTTAGACATGCATTTAATGGGACATGAATTGGAAGTGCAGAAAGAGAGAGGAGGGAAGAGAGCGAGCTCAGCTGATCATGGAAATCGATAGTCTAGGCCTATAGCAACATAACTAAGGGGATTGTTCAGGACTCACCTATCAGCCCGTAACGTATAAGCTTTATCAAAGGGAGGAACCGTCTTAGGCCTACTCTTAAATGCGGAGGGGAGTTTGTCTGGCTGCCCATCCCGAACACAACGGGAGAGCTGGTTCACAAAGGAGAAAAGGAGGCCTTGGTAAAACTGGAAAGCTCTGGCTCCTGTTCTACGTTTAGAGATTATAGGAACCCTGCTATTCAGAGAACGCGTGGCTTCTTAGGAGGGGGTGTGTGTTTAATAGGGTTACATGAAAGCTTCTTCAAGATATGAAGGGGCGTACCATTGTAAGAGCTTTAAGTGGAGGAGGTGATGTAATTTAAATTTTTTTTATTCTAAATTTTATACAGGCGAGCCAATTGCAGAGAAGCTTGAACCAGTGTGATGTAAGATGTGATCTCTTTCTGCAGCCTGCCGAGTACGTCTGCTGCAGCGTGTGTTGGAATTCCTATTGGAGCGCGTTTTTACATGGACCTGTATTAGGGCAACCCTTGTAGATAGATTTAAAAGAGTTTGCAGTAATCAAGCCTTGAAGTAACAAATGCGATGGAGTGTAGGTTTTTCCTGGGGATGTGCTCTAATTTATTGTAATGCTGTACATAACATGACAGAAGCAGTCCGTAGAGATCTGCTTTAGTAGTGGGAATTTAGCAGAGCCTGAATTGTAAAGATAACTCCAAATGGGCGGCTGACAGTGGCACCTAAGGCCGGTAACCAAGGTAATACCATCTAGAGTAGCTATATCTTTAGACAGTGAGTCTCTGAGGTTTTTGGGGCACTGGAAACCTGCAGTGTGTGGAGGGCAAAATGGATTCAATCAAGTATCAGGAAATCCTAGGTGGAAACGTCATGCCATCTGTGAGGAAGATGTAGCTTGGGCGTCATTGGACCTTCCAACAGGATGATCATCCCAAGCATACCTCAAAGTCCACCAAGGCTTGTTTTCAGAGGAAGTTCTGGAAGATTCTAGGGTGGCCGTCACAGTCGCCTGACCCTCATTGAAAATCTCTGGTGGGATTTGAAGAAGGCGGTTGTAGCACGCAAACCCAAGAATATTAGTGAACTGGAGGCCATCTCGCATGAGGAATGGGCTAAGGTTCCTCAGGAACGTTGCCAGAAGCTAGTGTCTGGCCATATCACGTTTGCAGCAGGTCATAACAGCTAAAGGGTGCTCTACTAAGTATTAAAGACGCTTGTCATGAAGGGGTTGAACAATTTTGAGGCTGCATTTTGTGTTGACTTTGGAGAAATCACTTGTTATAATAGTTGTGTTGAGCTATTTAAATTGTTCTTGTTTGATTTGTTTATGCAAACAGCTGAAAGCAATGTGGGAGAATCATTTTGATTGCAACTGTATATCTGTCAGTGGTGTATATCGTCTTCTGGTTCTCTCTCTGACCTATGTTTCCTGTCCCCTCCATCAGTCTGCGCCCTCACTGTTCCTCAAGAGTAATTTTGAGTATCTAAGAGGAAACTACCGTAAAGCAGTGAAGCTGTTGAATAGCTCCAACATTGCAGAGCATCCTGGACCCATCAAGACAGGTGACAACTACTGTACCTCAAGATTGATTGCTTCCTCTGATAAGCCTGGTGTCAAGAAGCAATACAGCTAGTTTTTCTTCCACTTACTGGTTCTGACTGTTCATGTATTATTGGCTAAATGATGCTTCCAAATTCTGTCTTAATTGGAGATGTAATAATGATTTTTATATGTGCTAGTTGATGTTTTCTGCATGTGTCCTGATTTGTCTCATTCAGGTGAATGTGTTCGATGTATGTTCTGGAACAATCTGGGCTGCATTCACTTTGCAATGGGGAAACATAACCTAGGCATTTTCTACTTCAAGAAGGCGCTGCAAGAGAATGACCACACCTGCGCACAGCTGGGAGACGGCAGCAACGGGCAATGTGGGTCATGGCAAGCACTGTCTCCTGACTGTTATCTTTGAAATGATACTTCATCTAGCTCTTTATTCATAGGCTTTTCATTCAGTATTGGAATCCACTGGAATCACTCAGTCCAGACTGCATCAACATATTTTACACTTCTCTCTAGTGGTATTTCTCCATGCTGATATGCTGAAGGTTGTAGGTATATTTAGTTTGTGACATTTAAAGAACAGTGTGTAGATTTAGAGGAATCTAGAGGTGAGATTGCAGATTGCAACCAAATAAAACTCCTTGACTCAGCCAAGTGTGCAATTCAGGTAATTAAATAGGGAAAATATATTTTTTTAATTCATCTTCTAATGCCATAAACACTATAAACCAAATCCCATTCACCTCCATTGTATTAAACGGTGGACAGAAATATCAGACAACATCAAAACCATCTGCATGGAGAGAGCCCTCTGCAGGACTGGTCTTTGGATAGAGAATGCCGTTTACACAAGGAAAATGCACTTGGTGTGTTTTTGATAAGTTTATCAATCAACCAAGTGCACACCCATGCTATCTAATTACTTAAGGTAGACGCTTCAGTTTTTAACTAAGCCAATTAGAAAAGTATAACGTGTCCTCAACAGTAACAAGTCCCTTTCTTGTGTTTCTTTTAATAACCAGCTAAGAAGTTCACTGGTATCCCCATGTGTGCTCTACTAGCCAACAAGCGCTATGAGCTGCTCTATAACTGTGGTATTCAGCTGCTGCACATCGGCAGGCCTCTGGCAGCGTTTGAGTGTCTGATGGAGGCGGTGCAGGTTTACCATTCCAACCCTCGACTCTGGCTGCGGCTTGCAGAGTGCTGCATCTCTGCTAACAAAGGGGTATGACCGATCTGGATTTGAGTTTAGCTTTGTTTTAATAGTTGCTTTATTTTTGAGTGTTTTGCCTCATTGGATATCCCTTTTAATATTTTGAAGATTAGTTGTTGTCATGTTGTCAGTGTTTGTATCTATTGTTAAAGGAAACAACCTTACACTAACTGAGCCCGTCCCTTTTTTTTTGGCAAATGTACCAATCCTACTATGGCGAAGGCAGGACCTGTCCTACTCTCCCTCTGATTATGCTGACCCTAACCACTCTCACTGCTCATGCGTAACATGATGGTTAGAAGATAACTAAAAAAGCTAACTAATGATTGATGTAAAGTACCTAATGTTTGCTCTGTAGCAAAATGCTAGCTAGCTAACTATTGACGATTCAAATTCAAGCTAGCTAGTGTGCATGCTCGACCATTAGCAACACCTAGCCTGTGCAGTCTGCTGCTCGTTCCTTTTTTTTTTTTTTTTTTATTTTCAAAAACCCAGTCACTTCTAAGTAGGTGTCGGGCGTTGTGCAGCAGAGAGAGACGAGCGCATATGGCATAGGGCCATATTCTGTGCATCAGGAAAGGAGAAAGTTGACAGTTTCTGTGTGGGAATATTTTCTAATAATAGGTTTTGTTTCAGTAATTATTCAACAACCATAGGCAATCTATTTTTCTTCAGTAAGATTAATATGGGTTACAGCAACTCCACTGTTGGTTTACATTACATTGCATGACTTTTTAATGATGAAGAGTGAAGCACATAGTGATTTCAAGGTCTTTGTCTATATGTTTTCAGGGTTCGGAGCAGGAGAGCAAAGGTTTACCTTGTAAAAAGGGTATAGTTCAATCTATTGTCGGGCAGGGCTACCATCGCAAGATCGTTCTGGCATCCCAGTCTACTCAGAATACTATCTACAGGTCAGTGGCAACACCATCCTCTGGCCCTGAGTGGCATTCATTTTGACATGAATGACATCTAATTGGTGGTTAATCACTGTTTATATTGACCTGATGTTTGTGTTTGGACAGTGAGGGCCAGTCAGCAGCTATTCCAGTAGCCAGTATGGAGTTTGCAGCCATCTGCCTGAGGAACGCTCTGCTGCTGCTGCCTGAAAATCAGCAGCTGGACACCAAGACAGAGAATGGTTCCAAGACCTCGAGTCAGTCAGGAAGCACGGAAAGCGGCAGTGAGAACAGTGACGCCTGCAGGTCTGACACACAACAAACAAATAAACCTTTCCACTCAGCCATTGTTCTGAAGTAGTAATGGAGAATTATGTGCCATAGAGAGCCAACCAAGCAGAGTTGCACATGTATTGTGATGAATGTGTGTTTGGTTTTGTGTTTTTTGCAGTGGGAAAGGTCAGGAGGCTGATAAGTTCTTGTCTGCAGCTCCATCATCTCCTCTCAGAAAACAGGAAGTAGAAAACCTCAGGTAATGAGACAGCTCACCTGACACATCAGTCATGATCCAGGAACATTAGATAACCTGTAACAGTAATTGATCAACTGTTTGATGTGTAGGTGCTCCATCCTGGCCTGTAGTGCCTATGTGGCGTTAGCACTGGGAGACAACCTGATGGCTCTTAACCACGCTGAGAAACTACTCCATCAAACCAAGGTGTCCGGATCCCTCAAGTAAGTGCTGCGTCTGCTGGTTCACCTGCTCGGTTTTTCTACCGTAGCCACAAATAAGTAAGCAGTGTCCTCACTCCACTCTCCAATTCCTCCTCCTGTGTGTTCAGATTCCTGGGTCACCTCTACGCTGCTGAAGCCCTCATCTCTTTGGACAGGATCTCTGACGCCATCGCTCACCTCAACCCAGAGAACATCAGTGATGTTTCAATGGGAGTGCTGACCAGCGAGCAAGACCAAGGTCAATGAGTTTTACACATTATTCAATTCAATTCAATTCAATTTTATTTGTATAGCGCTAATTCATAACATCTGGCCATTGTACGTAAGGAGAAGCTTTAATTGTTGCTGAGTTGGGCTGCTTGTGTTGGGCTCCAGATGGTCTGGTTGGGGGTGTTAAGGATGGATCTGTGAGCCAGGACTGGCTTAGTTTAGCTACTGCGGACAGGTGTATTGGAGGCTTCTCCACTCAAAAGCACATTTTGCAATTTTGTCATCAATTTTTCCTTAAAACTTGCAATATTTCAAAATCTCACAGAAACAATTCTCAGGAAGAGTTGAGAAGGGAAATCGTAAGCCTTGTTCCGGTCTTCATAGCTTTGTCTCTCCCCGCAACACGGTTTCATGTGTTGTAGCTGGAAACGAGTCTGATCACGAAGGACAAAGAGGCACACATTTCCCAACGCGGATGCACGCAGTCGACGCCACACTTTTTCCTTGGAGCTTAGTTCTTTTTAGCTGATTTGCAGGAGTTGGTGTATGTGTTCCTCTTGGTTTGAGTTTGATGTTATTTCTTGTAGAAAAAATGCTGGCCTCATGTTCATTCGTACAAGACGCGGTGCGTCGATACCGAGCGCGTCTTCTATGCGAGAACTCGAAAGCCTTCCACTTATCTATTAATCGGTGATTTGCTTTGGTAATAGTTATTAATTAAAGTTGTAATTAATATTCTTAATATCCTTAATTAAAGTAGAATTTCTATCATTTTATCTCGTCTCGGGAGTACATGAAGTGAGTGATTGAGTAATTTAATAAACCAAAAATTGAATTTCAGTTAAACCACAACGAATGGTGGCGCTGTGATTGACCATAAGCACTACAATATGGTACTTTTGTTTGTTCCCTCAGGCATGCATGGAGGGACTTGGACATGAGGGAAGAAGCTGGCCTCAACAGCTTACATATTGGTCTTTATGTAGACAGGTGTGTCAAGGTGACAGGTGATAGGAGATCTGACCGTTCTGTAGCTTCTAGAGTAGTACTCCAGTAGGATTGGCCTCAGGTGGATTCTCCTTGTTGTGTCACCATAGGATGCAGGCCTGATGAAGACAACCACAATATAGAATGAATTTTGAGATTAATTTTCATCGTGAGGTGTTGTCATGCAGTGAGAAATGTTGGGTGTGTGAATGTGAATTGACATGTAGGTGAAATTTGGTGGTCAGAACACTAGAAACTGCACATGGGTTAGTTTTTAGCGTCTGTTGTGCAACTGTGAGCATGGAACAGAGACTCAGTTTAAGAAACACATAACTGGACTTACATTTATAACAAAAAGGGTCCCATTCGTGGACACAATGAATAATGAAGAAGAGGAAACGGGTGTACATTGGTGCTGTTTGACCCCTGGCAGCTCAGAAGAGGTGCTTTTGAACTCGCGTGCTATTGTCTGGTGTAACTTTATTGGGTTACGTAAACTTTATCGGTCATCGGTTACCTGATGCAGGCACTGTGCGGGCCGCCTTTCGTACTCCGCTCGCTTAAGCAGGCTAGGCATGGCCAGGAGGTGTTGAAAGAGCCATCAGTGGCCCGAGGCTGATGTCACCATGCGTGGTAACACCATTGGGAGGTCTGCGGTTCCCTGCTGCAACATGCACACTGATCGGCCGACACAGGGAACTTATGAAGATGTGTGGAGTACGCTGTTAGTAGATTTTATTACAGTCTTTGGTCTCCGTATGCCTGTGTGTGAGTTGATACTGTATGGAATGCAATGTAGTTGTAGCACCAGAACTGTTTCTTTGTTTTGTAGTCTATTTTGACTCGGATGCATTATGTGATTTTATTATTAAAGCTGCAGGCTAGGTAATTTTTATAATTAGAAACCCAAGCTTTGTTCAGTATTGTGCTAAATTGTCACTGGTGTCTACAGTATTAGCATGAGATTGTAGTAAGGTTTGTGAAAAAGGAACAATCTGGGTTTCCTCTGTGCCCTCCAAGAGTGTTCCTAATTGCATTTGTAAGGAAGTCCACTGGTTGCCGGAACTAAGAAGGCAAGCCAGGATTCAGAGAGCCAAGAAAGATAGGAAAAAACACTCTGGGTTGGAAGCTTGGACATAGGCTGGGACAACCGTTCATGAGTGGGAGGAGGTTGACAATCACAGATGCGGTCTTCATTCTTCCAAGATTACATAAGAAGCACGTTAAGAGGGATCCAGAGGAACGAAGATTATCTGTCTCATGTTCTTTACTGTCGAGGATAGTAGTAACAGTTCTATAAAGATATGATCACAACATATTTATTTATTTTCAGTTTATATTAGGCGCTACTGCAGGCTTTAAATACACTATAGGTGACATTCTGAATAGTTTTCATAGGTAAAAGATCACACAAAGGGTTTAAACGCATGGGTGGGAGCTCACAAGACTCCAACAGGCTCATCTTCCTTTGTCAGACCCTTGTTTGGAGAAGAACAAAGCAGGCATTAGAGGAAAGCAGGCTGAACACTTTTTTTTGTGTAAAATAATGTACTGAGCTGACGTACTGTTGGAGTCGTCTGTAAATGTTTATAAGGAGTTCGGGTCTAGAGCTGCTCTATTTGAAAAGTGTCCTGAGA
>NW_023339807.1:190507-192967 GCF_004916995.1 Morone saxatilis
ATTTACAGAGACCCAACAGTACGTCAGTCAGTACATTATGTTACAAAACAAAGTGTTCAGCCTGCTTTCCTTAATGCTGGCTTTGTTCTTCTCAACAGGGTCTGACAAAGGAGATGAGCCTGTTGAGTCTGGCCATTGTACGTAAGGAGAAGCTTTAATTGTTGCTGAGTTGGGCTGCTTGTGTTGGGCTCCAGATGGTCTGGTTGGGGGTGTTAAGGATGGATCTGTGAGCCAGGACTGGCTTAGTTTAGCTACTGCGGACAGGTGTATTGGAGGCTTCTCCACTCAAAAGCACATTTTGCAATTTTGTCATCAATTTTTCCTTAAAACTTGCAATATTTCAAAATCTCACAGAAACAATTCTCAGGAAGAGTTGAGAAGGGAAATCGTAAGCCTTGTTCCGGTCTTCATAGCTTTGTCTCTCCCCGCAACACGGTTTCATGTGTTGTAGCTGGAAACGAGTCTGATCACGAAGGACAAAGAGGCACACATTTCCCAACGCGGATGCACGCAGTCGACGCCACACTTTTTCCTTGGAGCTTAGTTCTTTTTAGCTGATTTGCAGGAGTTGGTGTATGTGTTCCTCTTGGTTTGAGTTTGATGTTATTTCTTGTAGAAAAAATGCTGGCCTCATGTTCATTCGTACAAGACGCGGTGCGTCGATACCGAGCGCGTCTTCTATGCGAGAACTCGAAAGCCTTCCACTTATCTATTAATCGGTGATTTGCTTTGGTAATAGTTATTAATTAAAGTTGTAATTAATATTCTTAATATCCTTAATTAAAGTAGAATTTCTATCATTTTATCTCGTCTCGGGAGTACATGAAGTGAGTGATTGAGTAATTTAATAAACCAAAAATTGAATTTCAGTTAAACCACAACGAATGGTGGCGCTGTGATTGACCATAAGCACTACAATATGGTACTTTTGTTTGTTCCCTCAGGCATGCATGGAGGGACTTGGACATGAGGGAAGAAGCTGGCCTCAACAGCTTACATATTGGTCTTTATGTAGACAGGTGTGTCAAGGTGACAGGTGATAGGAGATCTGACCGTTCTGTAGCTTCTAGAGTAGTACTCCAGTAGGATTGGCCTCAGGTGGATTCTCCTTGTTGTGTCACCATAGGATGCAGGCCTGATGAAGACAACCACAATATAGAATGAATTTTGAGATTAATTTTCATCGTGAGGTGTTGTCATGCAGTGAGAAATGTTGGGTGTGTGAATGTGAATTGACATGTAGGTGAAATTTGGTGGTCAGAACACTAGAAACTGCACATGGGTTAGTTTTTAGCGTCTGTTGTGCAACTGTGAGCATGGAACAGAGACTCAGTTTAAGAAACACATAACTGGACTTACATTTATAACAAAAAGGGTCCCATTCGTGGACACAATGAATAATGAAGAAGAGGAAACGGGTGTACATTGGTGCTGTTTGACCCCTGGCAGCTCAGAAGAGGTGCTTTTGAACTCGCGTGCTATTGTCTGGTGTAACTTTATTGGGTTACGTAAACTTTATCGGTCATCGGTTACCTGATGCAGGCACTGTGCGGGCCGCCTTTCGTACTCCGCTCGCTTAAGCAGGCTAGGCATGGCCAGGAGGTGTTGAAAGAGCCATCAGTGGCCCGAGGCTGATGTCACCATGCGTGGTAACACCATTGGGAGGTCTGCGGTTCCCTGCTGCAACATGCACACTGATCGGCCGACACAGGGAACTTATGAAGATGTGTGGAGTACGCTGTTAGTAGATTTTATTACAGTCTTTGGTCTCCGTATGCCTGTGTGTGAGTTGATACTGTATGGAATGCAATGTAGTTGTAGCACCAGAACTGTTTCTTTGTTTTGTAGTCTATTTTGACTCGGATGCATTATGTGATTTTATTATTAAAGCTGCAGGCTAGGTAATTTTTATAATTAGAAACCCAAGCTTTGTTCAGTATTGTGCTAAATTGTCACTGGTGTCTACAGTATTAGCATGAGATTGTAGTAAGGTTTGTGAAAAAGGAACAATCTGGGTTTCCTCTGTGCCCTCCAAGAGTGTTCCTAATTGCATTTGTAAGGAAGTCCACTGGTTGCCGGAACTAAGAAGGCAAGCCAGGATTCAGAGAGCCAAGAAAGATAGGAAAAAACACTCTGGGTTGGAAGCTTGGACATAGGCTGGGACAACCGTTCATGAGTGGGAGGAGGTTGACAATCACAGATGCGGTCTTCATTCTTCCAAGATTACATAAGAAGCACGTTAAGAGGGATCCAGAGGAACGAAGATTATCTGTCTCATGTTCTTTACTGTCGAGGATAGTAGTAACAGTTCTATAAAGATATGATCACAACATATTTATTTATTTTCAGTTTATATTAGGCGCTACTGCAGGCTTTAAATACACTATAGGTGACATTCTGAATAGTTTTCATAGGTAAAAGATCACACAAAGGGTTTAAACGCATGGGTGGGAGCTCACA
>NW_023339807.1:192992-197898 GCF_004916995.1 Morone saxatilis
GCCTCTGAGCCACAGCCGCAGCCTCTTCTTGCTCTATTTGAAGTGTCCTGAGATATTTAATTTGTATAGCGCCAATTCATAACAAAATTTATCTCAGGACAGATAAAATTATTTAGAGACCCAACAGTTCGCACTATGAGCAAGCACTTGGCGAGAGAGAGAGAGGGCGAGAGAGAGTAAGTAAAGAGGACAGAGACGCACAGCAACAACAACCACTATCGTCAGAATGTCCCTACTGCATTCACTGTGGCACAGAAACAATGTAGGTATTTAAGAATCACACACATCATACAGTAAATAAAATTTATTTTCATAGTTGAGACAACACAGATCCCTCAGTCAAATGGAAATAAAAATTCACCGCTCTCTCATCAGTCAGACCTGCATTTCATACGGCTCCTGATGCTGACAGGAAGCAGCTTTATAAATATCCTCAGGGCTGTGTGTGTATGAGTGTGTGTGGAGTTTGTCCTCTGGTGTGGGGGGGGTTGGGGTCAGAGGTGGCTGTGGATGCTCATTTGCGCTGAACTTGTGTGAAGGGTGAGGGCAGCTGGATTGGCTGGACAGACTGAAAGGGCTGCTGGACGGGTTTCTTGCGGGAGTCTGGGGAGACCCTTTGGACCACCGTGGGCAGAAGCTGGTTCCGTTTGATGATCTGCAAGGCCAGCTGGGTATTTCCTGAGGACACACCACATAGATCCAGAGAGTTACCTTACATTTGAACCACTCACTCACATCAGACCCTGACTCAGTTAAGTCATGCCAACGAGGGGACTGGATTATTGGCTCAGTAAACACTGAAAGCTGTCATTATGATATTGACTGATAACTAAATTATACTTAACACCAATCTACACTGTCGAACTCATAGAAAATTTGGCTCAAGTGGTTTGTCAAAAAAAGTATATAAAACAATTTAAAATGAGGCTTTAAATAAAAGTAAACAAGACTATGACTGTATAGAGAACCACCTACTACATACTACCGACAAACGCACTGTGCACTATGTAGTACATACTCCATACTGCTTTTCAAAGTGATATGCAATATGAAACTGTTAAATCAATTAATTTTGCAGTCTGTAGACCAGACTGGTTCCTGTTTTGGAAAGGGGACATAAATACTGATGGCTACTGAGTATCATCCCATTATGCTCTTAAGAAGAAGTTATAAATGTGGATTATCATGAAGATTAGAAGGAACCAGATTAATCTGCGTTCTGTGACATTACTTCATTACAGATGTAATGCATCTTCTCTTTAGTTCTCTGATCAGAAATGTAATGACAGAATAACAGGGGTAGGAAAGGAACAATGACCGCTGTAGCTCTTTCCTCTGCCATTGTAAGTAAGTAAAGCTTTATTGTTGCTGAAGTTGCCTGCTGTGTTGGCTCCAATGGTCTTTGGGGGGGTAAGATGGATCTGTGAGCACAGACTGGCTAGTTAGCTACTGCCACAGGTGCTATTTGGAGCTTCTCCACTCCAAAAGCACATTTTCAATTTGTCATCAATTTTCCTAAAACTGCCAATATTCAAAATCCTCACAGAAACAATTCTCAGAGAGGGAGAGGGAAATCTAACCTTTCCGCTCTTCCATGCTTTGTCTCTCCCCAACACGTTTCATGTTTAGCTGAAACATCTAGTCAGAGGACAAAAGACACACACCTTTTCGCAACGCATGCACGCACGCACGCACACCTTTTTCCTTAGCTTAGTTCTTTTTAGCTGGATTTCAGATTGTGTATTTTCCTCTGTTTTGAGTTTATTATTTCTTTAAAAAATGCTGGCCTATTTCATTTCGTACAAGAGTGGGTGATACCAACCTCTTCTATGCAGAACTCCAAAGCCTTCCACTTTATCTATTAATCGTGATTTTGGTAATAGTTATTAATTAAAGTAGTAATTAAATTAATATTAATTAAAGTAAATTTCTTATTATCTTTGATAATGAAGTAGTGATGAAGTAATAAACCAAAATGAATTCAGTTAAACCAACAAATGGTGGCGCTGTGATTGACCATAGCACCTACAATATGTATTTGTTTTTCCTCACATCATGAGGGAACTGACATGAGAAGAAGCTCCTCAACAGCTTAATATTGGCTTTATGTAGACAGTGTGTCAGTGACAGTGATAGAGATCTGACCGTTCTGTAGCTCTAAGTAGACTCCCAGTAGGATGGCCTCAGGTGGAATCTCCTTGGTGTTCACCATAGATGCAGCCTGATGAAGACAAACCAATAGTAAATGAATTTTGAATTAATTTTCATGCTTGGACTTTGCCATCAGTGAGTGAATGTGTGTGTAAGGGTGAATGTGACATGTAGTGTAAAAGTGGTCAGAACACTAGAAATGCACAGGTTCATTTACCATCTGTTTGCAACTGAATGAACAATGACTAGTTAAAACTACACATAAGCTACTACAATAACAAAAAGGGCCCATTGTGGACACACATGAATAATGAAGAAAGGAAACGGGTTACATTGGTGCTGTGACCCCTGCAGCTCAGAAGAGGTGCTTTTTGAACTCCTGCTATGTCTGGTGTAACTTTATTGGGACGTAACTATCGTCATGGTTACCTGATGCAGGCACTTGCGGGCCTTGTCGTACTCGCTCCTTAAGCAGTAGGCACTGCCAAGGTTGAAGAGCATCATGGCCCGAGCTGATGTCACACTGCTGGGGTAACACATGGGAGTCTGCTTCCCTGCTGCAAACATGCACACATGCGCACACACAGGGAACTGTTATAGTGATGTGCTTGATACTTTAGCAGATTTGATTACAGTTTTGTCTCCGTATGCTGTTCTGATATAACTTATGAAAATGTATTGTACACCAGAATGTCTTTGTTTTGTACTATTTTGACTCCGATGCATTATGTGATTATTATTAAAGCTGCAGGTAGGTAATTTTTACAAAAACAACTTTGTCATATTTGCTGAAATTGTCACTGTGTTCTGACAGTATTACATGAGATTTATAATGTGTGAAAAAAAATCTGGTTCCTCTGGCTCCTCCAAGTGTTCCTAATTGCATTTGTAAGAATCCACTGGGCCGGAACTAAAGCAACCAATCAGAGCCAAGAAAGACAGTTGATTGTTGAGGCTCATTCCAAGGGTGTCAAATACTGACGCATTGGGACTCTGGGAATGAGACTTAACAATCAACTATGTTCCTCCAACCCAAAGCGTCTTTATATCTTTCTCTGCTCTGATTGTTTTTTTTTGTTCAGGCCCGGTGGATTCTTACAAATGCCATTAGGAGCACCAGGAGGAGCCAGAGTAAGTAGATTGTTTCACACATTATCTGTCTACTGTCAGGAGATAGTGAAAGTTTCGGCAAATATGACAAAAAGTTATTTTTATTAAAGGTACTTACTGCAGCTTTAAGTACAACCCATGTCTGATTTAAGCCCTGCCTATTCCAAATATGGATACAATTATAGATAATTTATTTTAGTTAGTTTATAACAGATACAGATAATAGTGTACTCGCTCATCCCTATCAATCACATATTGTTTGACTAAGCCATACTCTACTTCTTCTGCCCAAGACTTTCTAGCTGTTCCCTCAACCAAACTCTATACTTACAACAAGACCAAGCATTTACAAATTATTGTCCTGAAATCCATCTCCTTCCAAAAGAAACAAGAAACAACAAGAGGTTATGACCCTAATCCACAATGAGAAGGTTCGAGAAGTGAGAGGGAGACAATCATTTTTTGCAGAGAGGTTAGTCTACTTCAGTAAGAAACAAGGCTGCCTCTGTGCTCTGAGACGCTGCCCTGTGGAGAGGAGAGAGACCTTGAGCAGACCAAACTGAAGAGCTCCTCTGTGTCAGCAGACTGTCCCAGATAAGCTGACCGCTGAGAACTTTCAGGAGCTGCTGAAAAGAAAACAACAGAGAAAGGGGAGAGGCTGAAGTGAGTCACCAACCTCGTCTCAAACAAAGGTTATGTTGAAGTCCAACCCCTCTGTTTACCTCTATACTGTACATTTTGTTATATTGATGAATATAATTAATGAGTTTGAGTTATAGGTTGAAAAAAAGCATCCTCTGTTTCTCAGCTGATCATAATTGATAATATTAACACTTACGTACCTATTTGGTCAAAATTGTAATTATGAAAAGGAACATTTGTATGTAGGAACAGTGTGCCAGTTTTTTTTCCCAGGGTGGCAAAGTCATGACCTACCCTTCAATACCTCTGATTGGTTAGTACTTGTTGCCTTCATTGGTTTGGTTGGTTTTTCTAACGCTAGCTTGCTAGCGCCATTGACAAGGCATTTGCTAGCTTGGTAGTCGAGGTAAAGTTACTGCATGAAAAGCTAACGTTATCTAAAAGGTCCAGTGTGTAACGTTTAGGAGGCTCTTATAGTCAGAAATTGAATATAATATTCATAGGTATGTTTTCAAAGATCATTGTGTTTTTGATGAAAAAATATGGATGTGAAAAATGGTTACTTTTTCATTATCATTTGTCATTGTTGTAGACCTAAAGTGATTCTTACATTCTACAATTGTAAGATTGGAAAAAACATTTTTTTTAACATTTTAGCAACTAAAATGTGTATCACACTTTGCGTCCTGACCTGGTGCCTTTTCCTTTATATTTTGTTAAACTTTAATAATGGTTGCTGCTAGGCCTGAGACTCACTAGCTAGGCTAGCTGGATTCCAAATCCAAAAAAGGAAAATTCTCAGAGGAAAATAGAGAATGAAATAGTGTGTGGACACATTTGTTTGCTGCTGGCTTACTGGTCTGCTTGATCTACAGTGAGAAATTAGCATTATAAGGCTCAAATATGTTTTGCTGGCCTCTATCTGACGTCCTTGGAATGGGAGGATGAGGCGAGGGGGTTGCAACTACACCACTAGATGCTAAATCCTACACAATGGTCCTTT
>NW_023339807.1:197947-198309 GCF_004916995.1 Morone saxatilis
GTTATCATGCCAAGAGCTTAATTTTGAAGAGACCTTTAATTTGTGTTTTAACCTAACAGATTAATTCTTCCTCCAGAGCAATGTTTGCTGAGCTAAAAGTCAGGCTGCTCTTTACTCACCTCTAACTACAATCATTTTACTTACCACCAAACCCTGAAATTAAATAACCTGTAACCTCAGCCTAATTCCACTGCTTTCAACTGCGAACCCTCAGACAACATGCACAGTTAGCCCTGTGATGATCTACTCTTGTGGGTATATCTGTACCACACATACACACTGGTAAATCATACCACACATATGGCCAAGCTTACACACTCTACACACATATGTGGGAGGCAGGGGGGTTTGACTCCACACAC
>NW_023339807.1:198409-203033 GCF_004916995.1 Morone saxatilis
TGTGTGAAAGGGTGAACGTAGTGTAAAAGCGCTTTGAGTGGTCGGAAGACTAGAAAGGCGCTATACAAGTACAGGTCCATTTACCATCTGATCAGAGTTTTGTGAGCCTGTGTGTTGCCCTGGACAGCCCTGTAGACAGGAAGCGGATAGACCTACAATTAACTAGAGCAGTGAAACGTGTTACATTTGTAAAATCTGGACCGTGTGGCTCCTCTGTCCATTATCATATCACGATGCGATTGGTCCGACCACATCCAGGACGAGTGGAATTTAGTTTGATTGGAAGTGATCAGCTCTCAGATTTGTCTGGTTTCCAGGTTAGCCAACCACACAACAGCTCCTCCAAAACTGTAGCAGTGTTTTTAATGTCAATGCATGGTGGCAGACAGTGACTGTGTTTTGCCACTCATGAGGGAGGGACCATGATGATTACCAAGCACTATGACATCCCATTCATATTCTATATGTCACTCCTCCCCTTCACAAGGTGAAATAGCATCAACAGACACAGACTCACGTTCCCTGCTGTGTTCATCACTGATTTGATCTCCCTTTTACAGGCCTTGGAGGATTTCATCTGAATGTAGGCTCTCACTTTGTACTGTAAAAGAAACAACAGTCAATCACAGTCAGCGGGATGGACACTGAAACACAGAAACAGTGGATGTTAAAATCTATGAGCTCTTGCCTGATGCATCTTTGATTTGGCTGCCTCGATCATGGCTGTGAACTCTGCTTTCTGGTTGGCTCCATCTTTGTTTGAACTGTTGTTCTGGAACCAAACATAGCAATCCATGAACAGTTAAGTGCATGCGTTTAAATTTGCTTCATTTGACTTATTCCTTGAAAGAAAACTACGACTAAAGTCATTTCTTCAGACATTTAGGGTAGCAGTTAGACAACAGAATAAATGACTCTTTGAGAGTAACTCTAGACTAAAGTCATCAGGCTTGTGGTTATAGCAGATCTGCATTGATGAGAAATACTTGTCATTTAGCGAGATGTATCCTAAATCTTTTTGACTGTGAAGGCCAACGGTTTACTTTTTTCAGACTATAATTGATTGGGCTGGGTAAAAAAATCAATTTAAACGATTTTAGATCGATTTCATTTAAATTTTGCAATATCGATTCATTTTTTGTTTCTTTCCCCATGAAGTTAACCCCAGTAGTCTCGTGCGTGATGATGCAGCAGCGCGTTTACGTCAGGTTGACGTTCAAGCGCACAAGCATGCAAGCGTGCATAAACAAGATGACCAACGCAGGTAAAACCCCGCTCAGCAAGCAGTCCCAACTAAAGTCTGACGTCTGGAACCATTTCGGATTTAAAACAAGGACAAAGAGCTGGATAAAACCAAAGTGGTTTGCAAGATCTGCCAAGCGGAGCTCAGTTATTGTAGAAATACTACAAACCTCAGAAACCACTTGACAAGGTATCACTTTCACTTGCAATTCCTTTCTAATTTCAGAATTGCACTTTTGAGACTTAAGACAGTTTTGTTTACAGCTCAAGTTTAAACTGTCCACTTTACAAGTTTGCACTTAAAACCTGTTGTTTAAGGTGAAGAGAAAAAATAAAGTATTTGTATTTTGTAACACAGTTGAGCCATTTTCATTATTTAAGAGCAGATTGAATTGAATCGAATCGTGATTAATCGATTTAGAACCTTATGAATCGAAATCAAATCAAATTTAGGAAATTGGCCACGATATCCTGCCCTAATAATTGATCATGCTTTATAAATTGGCTACCATAACACACAACTTAAAATCATGTGTGGACACCATTATTTAAATTCACCTGAAGAGCCAATCTCCAGAGCTATGGCTCACCTGCTAACCTGCTTTATCATTTCAGGCTTGGCTACTATGGAAATAGGACAATGGTGTGAAGCGACACAAGTCTAGCCGTCGCCAGCATGGGGGTTATGCATAGAAAATAATAGGGGCAGCTGTTTGGATGTGTGTTGTTTGGCACCAGTGTGTTTAGCCTTTGGTGCAGTCTGAGGACACTGACAACCATTTTTTCATACAAAGCAATTTCATGGTAGAGGAAAGTTCAAATCAAAACCGCTGACAGTAAGCTCTGTGGATTATTCCAGGGAACAGGGGGGAGTTTTTATAAAGTAATCTTCAATGCTGTCACTACCACACACTAAATTCCATTCACATCCATTATACTGGAGGCAAATGTCTTTAACAAGTTGCCAAGATATATGGCTTAAATTAAAGGTGTGTTAATACATTCTGTGTGATCCATTGATCCACTTCTGCTTCATGTTTTACTGGGCTTCATTAGTAATTTACCGTAGCCATAGATCTCAGCATTAACATTAGGCAAAATGTTATCATATGAAAATAAGCACAGGTTGTGTTGTGTCTTAATGACAATCCGGGTACCTCTCCTTTGCCGTTCTTGTTGCTTCCTTGCACCGACATTTTGTCCAGCACAGCCAGCAGGTGGAGGGCCTTCTCTGGTTGGAAGGTGAGCAGGTACAGATCCACCAGCAGCAAGCACACAGCCTGAGCAAACTTCTCTTCTAGGACAAATAACACAATGACTCTATGCCAAACTCAAGGCTGACAAACAGACCTTTACAAAATATGAACACATCACTGTAATACTGTGGTCTAACTCCTGTAAAGAAACCGGACTGAGATATTGTCTGTGCTAGACTTTTTCAAAATCATGAACTCATTTCTCATAAACCTGGTTATTTCACACATTTGAGCAGCATGGCCATTACATCAAGTAATCAATATAGGACTGTATGCTGGCAAGCTAGGCAGCTTTTTTTTTTATGTCAAGGCATGCCATGATAGTCACGATTATCCTGATTATGCAAATTCAACACAATAAAATCAGCCCATACTTAGAACTATTGGTTGGACAATATAGACCTATTGCAGACATATTAGTACTGTATTGGTATTGGATGTTATGCACCCAAATGAAGACAGCTTTTCTTTTCTCCGGTATACAATGCAGAAAAGAATGCTTGTGGTATTACATTGGGTCACTGCAAAGTTTATCCAGTGTGCTCGAGATTTACAATACTGTTGCAAGCAGCACAGAGTAAGAGAATAATAAAGAATATTTAACAGAAATGTTTTTTTTTAAGAAAGCAGGAGGTACTCTGCAGCTACATTTGCAGAGTCATATTAGCGAACAATCCTCAAGTTTCACTATATCAGCCACCATTTTGGTAATTGGTAATAGTGCATTTTTCGTATACAGAATTGTATCGGTCGGGCTCTATCCATGCTATGATATCCAGTATTAATACCAGTTTGGGAGAGCAGCATTACAAGGTCACCATCTTAAGCAATTTATTCATTACCAAACATTTTCTGATAACACTGGGGTGTAATATCCTCAGGATATAAAATTGATAAATTTTAAATAATTGAATTAATATAAAAAGAGCTGAAACACCAATTATTCCATATATTATATTGAACTAATCAATCATTTATTCTGTGAGATGTCAGAAGTAACAACAAACACACTGTCAGGACCCAAAGTCCTGTCTTCATAATGCTGATTGCTATGGGCCGATTGCTGATCAATTACTTACCACATCAGTACTATATAAAGCACCACAACATACCAAATGGTTCCAGGAACTGGTAGAGCCTCTCTCCTATGGAGATGGCGTCAGAAAACTGTCGCATGTGATAGTGAATGATGGCTTGATTGTAGTACAGCAAGCTATTTTCAACATCATCCAACCCATCAACGTCCTCTGATGTGTGAACCTGGAAAATACAGAGTGTGGTGAAATTTAAGACCTCATCAAGAAGCAACGTGCTTTCACTGAAGACTAATACAAGAATAATACAAACCGCGTTTGAGTAGTTACCTGGTTCTTCATTGCCATGAGAGTCTGCTTCAGAGTTCCTGTGGTAGTCTGACCACTTTTGTAAAACTCTACGACAGCTTTATTCATGGCGATCTTGTAGTCCTCTTTGTTGAGCTCCTGCAGGGCTTCAAGGTGTTTGAGAGATTGATCATACTTCCCAGCCTGTGAGGAACACAGAGCCCATATCATCATTTGCAACATGATAGAATTTCTCCTTGTGTTAATCTTAAAATGTCTCACTATTTAAAACTGGGTCCATAGGTACAACCCATGCATGAGCACGTGAGAGGACTATGGTTAATAAAACACTGATTAATCATCTGATCCACTTATAATACATAATACATGTGGTTGTGGTTGCTCTGTAATGCGTAGCTGCACGGTGCATGAAGGAGGTTGACTGACTGTTCACTGTACTTCATTTGTATAAATATAACTCAACCTTAACTTTATGCAAATTAAATCTGTCCAGCCCAACGCAGCATGATGATATGAAACACCTTTTATAGCTTCTCGTCAAATCTAATAACAGACTAATAAATAATGATGATAAATAGATAAAATACAAAGCAGATCCTCTTTACGACAACTTTTATTCTTTAGTGGTTTAGGTTATGGTCAAACAGAGCAGAGATAAGTGGTTGGGGTTAGGGATAAGTTCAGGTTAAGGTAAGAGGAAACAGACTTGCAGAGAGGACTTAAACCTGACAAAAAATATGTTTACATACTGGTTTACTGGTCCAAAACGCAGCTGCGCGTCTT
>NW_023339807.1:203133-206291 GCF_004916995.1 Morone saxatilis
CCCCCCCCCCCCCCCGCCCTATTTATTCCGAATTAGAACTGAATCTGCTTGAGAAACATCAGCCGGAGAAATGGTTCACCCTGTTAATGCTAACTAGCTAACTGTTAGCATATTCTTCCAGCTCGATGCTTTCTAAGCAAGCCGAAGAGAGCTCACGACGTTAACGACAGAACTTTTAAAGGCTTGTTTATGTCGGTTATATTTCCCCAGTAACAAAGACACTACAATTCGACATTTCCGAATCAAGTGTAGCTAAAACGTGTCTACAGGTAACATGCATCATGGCTCTGCTAACGTTAACTGGGACAGCGTTCTGAGAGGGTGGTTGGGCTACAGAGCACAGTACAACCTAACGCTGAATGACCGCTTCACTTTAACGGAATTATTCATTTACACTAAGATCTAAAAACTCATCTGTTCAAGGAGTTAAAGTTATCTCAAAATGACCATAACTAGCTAGCCAGCTAGCGTTAGCTGCCCCACTCACCTGTACTTTCTGCCATTTCTGGGACCTTTTCAAGGACAATTACAAACCCTATATTCGCACTTTAGATTAGATTTGATTCAATTCCGGCAACCGGCGCAAGAAACGTAAAAAATATTGGTGAATACTTAATATCCAGTGTTTCACACAGAAGATGGCTAGCCAAAATCTGTCTGGTCCGCTCTCTAAACAGATTCTTCTTTGCTGCTTTGTAACAGTTTGCAACGTTATAACGCACCACCGCCCCCTGCCGACTCGGACATAGAAGCTTTGATCTGAGCATTTTGTAAAAGGTAAATGGCACTACTTCAACACATGCACATCTCCAGTAATATAAATAATGCCTTAACTGAGCAATTACAGTGTAGCTCCTTTTGTCTTCACCCTGTAGGCTACACGGCACTAAAGACACAACACAAGCAGCTGTCACCTGCAGAAGTCTGATCATACTGCTATTGATGGACGTGTATCAGAAAGAAACGATCAGGAATACCGGGAGGTCATTGCTGACTTTATCGACTTTATCGAGTTAAACCAGCTTCACATGAATGCCAGCAAGACAAAGAATATGGTGGTTAACTTCCAGAGGAAAGCACCCCAGACTACAATGGTGAACATCCAAGGTTTGGACATTG
This sequence comes from Morone saxatilis, assembly GCF_004916995.1. NCBI lineage: Eukaryota > Metazoa > Chordata > Actinopteri > Moronidae > Morone > Morone saxatilis. The sequence goes on from NW_023339807.1 coordinate 204,253, forward strand.
AGAGGCTAGGAACCTAAAAATACCTGGGCGTTCACCAGTCCTGTTTATTCAACAATAAACTGGACTGGTCAAACATCACAGATGGCTTATACAAGAAGGGCCAAAGTGATCTTCACCTGCTGAGGAGACTGAGGTCCTTTGGTGTGTGCAGGACTCGACACTGTGGTGGCATCTGCCATCCTTTATCCAGTAGTCTCATGGGGAGCTGGAAGCACAGAGAGGGACAGGAAGAGGCTGAATAAACTGGTCAGGAGGGCTAGTTCTGTCTTGGACTGCCCTCTAGAGCCCATAGATGATGGGTGAGAGGCGGATGTTAGCCAAGCTAACATCAATCATGGACAACACCTCTCACCCCCTGCATGACACTGTGGGGTCCCTGAGCAGCTCCTTCAGCAGCAGACTACTGCACCCTCAGTGCAGGAAGGAGCGACACTGCAGGTCCTTTATCCCAGCAGCTGTCAGACTTTTAACTCAGAAACAATACCATAGTCACTTTTATACCATAGTCACTTTACTTTTCTGGCACTTCTTGATACCAGCACTGTATAGTCCTTCTTTGCTAAATCATTGCTGTATATATATATATGTATATATTTTTTGTCCGGTGAAATTATCTATTTATTTCGACAATATGCCATTACCTACTTCTGTAACCTGTGCTTTATTCTATTCTAACTTAAATCACATCTGTATAAAAATACTGTATAGTTATTAGGGCCGGAGCACTGACCAGTGCAAGGATCTATTGTATTTCAAGGAATTATTACAATTGGCCCCTGAGGGGCCAATAAACAGTATGTCTTGAGGTGGTTATTTTCAGTGTATTTTATCCAATCTGCACCAAACTTCACATATTCTGTAACAGTTCCCACCTGAAACGTCCTTTCAATAACTTCAGTGCACATGGTCAAATCTCAATGAAACTTCACATGTTTAATAAGAGTCTGTCCTGAACACATTGTACAAGACAACATAAATATACAATATATACATATATAGTAGTTAAACTCAAAATAGATTAATATTAGGTGTGGTTTGAAGTAATGGTTATGGATATAATATTTGCAAAAAAGCATTGGTAGTGGGCGATAAACAATTCAAAAACAAGACTATGTCTCCTAATATGAAGGAATAACGTTGAATAAAAAAGAAGCTACTTAAATATGTATGATTGTTAAAAATTATTTTAAAAAAACATAATACAGACAGAGAATTGGATAAAAAGTTCCCTAAACAAGAAATAATCTGCTCAAAATTTGGCTCTAAACTTCACTTGACTGATAAGAGTCACGCCCCTGTTTTTTAAAGTGAGGGCCGCCAGGGGGTGCCAGTGGGACGGAAAAAATAAAAAAGACACTCATTAAATGTGTATGATTGTTAAAAATTATATATAAAAATACAGACAGAGAATTGGATAAAAAGTTCCCTAAATAAGAAATAATGTGCTCAAAATTCATCCAAATCACGTTTACACAAACTGTTAGTTACTGAGTTCACTGTTTGGGTTCACTGTATGGATAGAACATAATATTAAATATCTATAAAATATGTCACTTAATCAGTTTATTAAATGATAGAAAAGGGAGCCTAGGGAAGAAGGTTGGGAACCACTGCCCAAAACACTGTAAAAACAGATAAGTTAATTTAAAATAAAACAATTGTTGAAACTGATTACATTTACATTTTTGAGTACAACTAACTCAGTTTTGTAAATTAAAAACACATTCTTGAACAATTTGCTCTAGTAATTTTAAGTGACACTGACTTTGACTTTGTCATTTTTACTCTGAAAACAAAATACAGTAATTCATCAGGAAAGTTTCTGTAACTTACAAAACTCTCAATTACAGTTACTAGTAAAAGCTGCTTAATCAAGATTTGGATAAAAGTTTGTGTAAGTTTTTTTCACAATTTTCAATGTAATCTGTTTCAACAATTCTTTTAGTTAAAATGGTAAATGGACCTGTACTTGTATAGCACCTTTCTAGTCTTCCGACCACTCAAAGCGCTTTTACACTACGTGCCACATTCACCCTTTC
>NW_023339807.1:206391-210775 GCF_004916995.1 Morone saxatilis
GGATACTTCGACACGTGGCAGGAGAAGCCGGGGATCGAACCAACAACCTTCCGATTGGGGGACGACCCGCTCTGCCGCTGAGCACAGCCGCCAAAATAACTTATGGCATTACAGTTTTTTCCCATTTCAATCTTAAGTAGTTTGCTACAGTATTCATGTCAGCTTTACATGACTATGGTTATGTAAAGGTTTATTTTGGGAACGCTGACACATTGCAAAGGGGTCAGAGTGGGTGGTGGGTTAGGTGTAATGTGGTTGTTGTTGATGCGGAGGAAGGTAGGGGTGCTGACGGAAACAGACAAAAATATAAAGGTGGAAGTGAAAGTGGCCGTTAGAAACACTGAGTGTTTGTGGGCACAGCAGCAAAGATGGATAAGTTCACGACGGTTCTGAACATTGCCAGGAAACAGACCAATCTCGGTTTCGGGCTGGTTGCCCTGCTGACAGCGGGGGGGGAGCAGATCTTCTCCTCGGTGGTCTTCAAATGTCCCTGCAATCAGCTCAACCTCCTGTACGGCATGGTGTTCCTGCTGGTACCCGCTCTGGCTCTGCTGCTGCTTGGCTACATCCTCAGCAAGAAGACGTGGAAGCTGTTCACGGGTCTGTGCCAGCGCAGGGCCGAGCTGTGCCGCTGGAAGAGGCTGGTTGCCGCCGGGACGGTCCTGTTCCAGATCAGCACCACCGCGCTGGTGGCTCCTTCCAGCTGGGTTGCCGTGGCTCTGCTGAACGGGAACTACTACGAGTGCGCGATGACCGGCATCAACGTGAGCGCGTACAGCGAGCATGTGTGCGCAGGTAGGAGCTCCGTGGTCCAGTGTCAGGAGGAGCTGTACACGTTTCCCTGTGGGAGCAGCAAAGTTCCCCAGGCAGAGAGACACGATGTCCTGCTCACCCTGAGAGCTGAGTCTCAGGTTAGTGCTCAACTCTTCCAACTTTATTTTATTAGTTCATAAAGAAGTTCAAATTCTTTAACTTTCTGATCAGTTGATCTCAGCAGAGTGTGTACAGAGACATTATACTGCATTACAGTGGTTCACAACCTTTTTCCTCAAGAGGCCCCTTTTCTATCATTTAGTAGACCGAGTGACATATTTTATGGATTTTTCATAAATATTCAACACTGTACAATGAACCCAAACAGGGAACTCAGTAGCTCAGTCAGCAGATTATTTCCTTTTTAGGGAACATGTTGTAAAATTCTGTGTGTGTATAATAATTATACATTATATATTTTTTTTAAATAATTTTTAACAGTCATACGCCAAAGCTTCTATCTTAGAAGCTATCTTGGTTCATTTCTGTAAATGTGAAGTGAACTGAACAATGGCCAAACGCCAGGGACAAGTAAACACTTAATTTGTCAAAAAAGAACCGTATTAAGTATGAATGATTGTTCAAAATGATTTAAAAAAAAATACATAATACAGACAGAGAATTGTATAAAATGTTCCCTAAATAGGAAATTATACTTTCACTTCAGTTCACAGTTTGGATTCATTGTACAGTTTTGAATATAAATGTTAAATGGACTGTACTTATATAGCACCTTTCTAGTCTTCAACCACTCAATGCGCTGTACACTACATGCCACACTCACCCCATTCACACACATTCACACACTGATGGAGGCAGTGGCTGCCATGCAAGGTGCCAACTGCTCACCAGAACGGTCGGTCACACACAGTTATACACCAGTATCTTGCTCAAGGACACACACATGCAGCGAGAGGAGCCCGTGATTGAACCTTCCGATTAGTGGACGACCAGCTCTACCTCTGAGCCACAGCCACCCCAGTACATATATTATCATATGAAATATCCATAAAATATATCACTTAGTCAGTTTACTAAATTATAGAAAAGGGGTTTTAAACAAGGCTTATAAATGTGGAGAGATGATGAAGTGATGGGCTGCCACGTAGCAAGTCTATAGAGAAAGTTTCAGCAAAATCTTTAAGTTACCTACTGAAGCTTTAATTACAGTAAAAGCAGAACACAGACAAAGGCGGCAATAAAAACCGTGCAAAGTATGATTCCAAAGAGGAACAGCAGACAATAACAACGAGTTAGGTTGGCTTACTTCTTTTTTTAAGATATGCTGTTATGATTTACAGTGTATTTTATGTCAAAATGCCTGCTGTGTAAAAGGTCTATTGCACAATGCACACCAAAAGACATGAAAATTGTGAAACCCAGTTTGGCATATCCATGATATATGTTTAGCAATGTGCACATCAAAGGAAGTCATTAACAAGTATTCATCAGTTCTTAAACATCTAACTGCTGAATTAATAGCGAATAAATATATATATATCTATATAATATTTCCAAGAGAAGATATACAAAAGCAGCAAACTGAAATTGCCTGGGCGGAATTTAATAACCAATCAGAGCTGAGAAAGATAGAAAGACGCTTTGGGTTGTTGGCTTGAAAATAGTTGACTATTGAGTCTTAACAACCAACTATTTTACTTGGCTCTGACTGACTATTAAAATCCCATTGACAACACTATGGCATATTTTAAAAAACAAACAAACAAAAAAGCCACCTGAATATATTTATTATTAATGCAATAATAACAATAATAACATGAACAATTGCACAAAACATTGTTCTTTTTTTCCCTATAATATAGCTTTTATTTCATTCTGTCTCTTAATGGTCACCACAGATTCTGGGTTGGCTGCTCATTGCCTCCATCATGCTGTCCAACCTGCTGCTGTCCTGTGTGGCTCGGTGCATGTCCCCCATCAGCTACCTGCAGCTTAAGTTCTGGAGGGCGTATGCTCAGGAGGAGAGCAACATGATGGATTCATACACTGCTAAGCAAGCCAAAGAGCTCGCTGAGAGGAACTTGAAGAGTTTCTTCAACCAGACACTGCCTGAAAACATCCTCACCCCGTCGAACAGGGACTGGCAGAAGATCTCCTCCCTCTACAAGTTCAGCACCAAAGACCACTACTACAGCACCTTGCACCGGTATGTGGAGACGTTCCAGGAGATGGATAATGAGATGATGAGGATGGCTTCGGTTAAGTCAAGCGAGTCTGCTGACAACCATCCTGCTGTTCTTACTTTTGTAGATGATGGCAGGATGGTACTTTGAGGAGGTTTGACAGCATCCAAGGATTGTCTATGTTAGGTTTAGACCTAATATATGATGATAAGAACCAGTTTGCTTCATCATTACCAAAATCACATGATGCATATATCATTGTGATAGATGAGGAACCCTAAAGGTTAGAAAAGAGTGACCAGAGGTCAGTGGAAAGTTTTGGACTGTGCACATCTGGGTGGGAAATGCTGCTGTGTAGGGTTGTGCGATATGATTATATATATTGTGTGACGATAAAAATAAAATTCATATTATGCTTTGGTGAAACTACTCTGAAAGAATAAATGCTAAAAAAGAAAGAAAGAACGCTGCTTTGTATTTAACTAAACATAGTTGACTACAGCTAGTGGCTGATATTGAAGAAGAAAGAAATTGTTGAAAATAAAAACTGAAGTGAATCAGATTCCATCAAACCACTCAAAACCAGCAGTGACTGTGGCAGCATCACATAGCATCAACCCACTGGGCGCGCAATAGTTGATGCCCGTATCATATGCTAGACGCTCCATACAGACAGAATATAAGGGGTGCATTAGCAAATATATGTTAATCTGGAGAGTGAGTTTAATCCAAATGCTAGCTTTCTGAAGAGCTGATGTGTAAATAGGTCAGGAGAGTAAATGTGCATCAGCCATATGACATGCACCAAGATGGTGCTGGTGTGTACAAAACAGTGGGTGCAGGCTGTAATAACATTATGAATAACCTGTATAGCAGGTATAATGTTTACCATCTTAGTTGAACATGCTAAAGTATAAATATTTTCTAATTAGCACTTAATATAAAGTAAATGGTAGAGTGATTTATATTGTGCTTGTATCAAAAATGCTTTACAGTTTCCCTCTCAATCACCCATTCACACACACAGGTGTGTAAATACACTGTAAAAAAGAAAAAGTGTGAATCTTTACGTTTTAGAAAAAAAAGAATCTGTATTGTAATGTCATACTTTCAGTTGCAACTATTTAATTTTCAAGCACCAAATAATGAAAAATGTGGTTCACAACTCACTGTTTTTAATGCAATACATTCAATTCAATTCAAACAGAAGTTATCTCGGGACACTTTTCAAATAGAGCAGGTCTAGACCGAACTCCTTATAACATTTACAGAGACCCAATAGTACCACCAATGAGCAGTGACAACAGCAACAACAGTAACCGTACGTTAATAATACTTATAATAATAATAACACTAATATCAGTGATATTAGCAATGGCAGTCAAGCAGGACCATGGCAGGAGGCTCCACCAGGATCCATGAGAACC
>NW_023339807.1:210875-211178 GCF_004916995.1 Morone saxatilis
GAGAGAGAGAGAGAAACAGAGAGAGAGAAACAGAGAGAGACAGACAGATGTACAGCAACAACAGTGCAAGCTGCTGACATGCAGAACTGAGACTTGTTTGTTGTGTTTGGCGAATGCATGTGCATGCGAATGTATGTGCATGAAGTGGAACAAATCAAGTTCTTATTAGACATAGCAAGGGCTTGGAGCCAAAAGGGCCCATGTTCAGTGAATATGATATTATAAATAAAAGCTATCAGTACCAGGACACAAGATAAAAACATGAATAATTTAGAGTTTAGAATTTACATGTCTAATGTAAAA
>NW_023339807.1:211257-216032 GCF_004916995.1 Morone saxatilis
CAACGATGGGGGACAATGAGCAGTAATTATAGTAATAATAGTAACTGTAGTAATAATAATAATAACAATAATATCAGTGATATTAGCAATGGCAGTCAAGCTTACAAAGTTGGGTTTACAAAGTGCTTTAACAGGGTGGTATATAATTTAATTACATTAAATACTGATTAAATAACAAGCTGATTTTTAAATAACATTATATAAGAAAACTCAACTAATAACAAGACTGTTCTGCAAATATTTAAGCCAGATTATTTGTATGATAGCAGTGTTTGACTATATTTACTAGTAATTTGATTGTTTTTCCTAGTATCCTAGTATCCTAAATCCTAGTAAAAAGGCAGATTAACAACAAAACATAGTAATGAAGGAATATATTTGCAGAAATGTAAAACAGAAACAGAATTAAACTTGTAAGAACAATATAAAAATAAAAGCTTATAAAATACTAAAACTCACAAAAAGCAAACAAAAGCCAATGAAAACATAGGTCTTTGAGTGAAAGTGGAGGAATATTGAAAGCTTTGGAGCTGCTACCACAAGTAGACCAAAACTAGACCAACAGGATTTTTGCAAATGAAGGTCTCAGCGCAGTTAGGGCTGGAGAGGGAAGCTCATAAAGAGGGATGTAAACGTGAACAGAGGACGGGAAGTGGAGTGAAGTTATAAAGTTGTGAAGTTGTTAGGGCAACGGACTAGACCCTACACTGTCAGTGCAGCAGGGACTTTCCTTTAGAGAAACTGTGAGTAGTAGAGACAGTGGGTGGGAGGGAACATCAGACTGACTGAAGGAGGAGTCTGAAAAGAAGAGAGCCAGCCAAAAGGAGGGGCACAGACAGGCTTGGCAGATGTGTTTTGTCTTTAGCTGTGAAAGAACAGGGGACGAGGAATGACTGCATGCTGTACAGACACTCCACTTTTTCACCTTTCTTTGTCTATCTTTCACTTCGGTTCATTTCTCGTGTAGTGTGTCTGAAGCCTCCCCGCTGACATTATGGACAACTTCCAGACTGTCCTGCATTTCTTCATGAACCAGAAAGCCACCATTGGTTACAGTTTCATGGCTCTCCTGACTATAGGTGGGGAACGAGTCTTCTCCATGGTCTCCTTTCAGTGCCCCTGCAATCATGACCAGAACTTTGCTTATGGGCTGACTTTCTTGCTGGGTCCAGCTGTGGTTCTGCTGGTCTTGGGTCTGTTCTTCAGCACCAGGTTGTGGAGGCTCTACACTGGCTGCTGCCTCGATCCCATGAAGCTTTGCCCCCGTGGGAACTGCTTCGGCTGCCTCAGAGTGTTCATGAACATCTTTACTGGGGCTTGTGTGGCTCCTATAATGTGGCTCTGTGTGGCCCTACTCAACGGGACCTTTTATGAGTGTGCTGTCAGTGGTCTTGATGATAACCTGGTGGTGGATCTGTTCTGTAAAAACAAGACCTTGAAGTGTCGGGAGGAGCTGGCCCGTGTCCCCTGTGACCGGTCCAAACTGTCCAGTGAAGAGCGCATGGAGCTGCTGCTGATGTTCAGGGCCCAGTCACAGGTAAGAGACACACACCCGGTTCCCCAACAAATCCTGTGAAAACAGTGATGTTTCAAGTAGGCACAGTATAACATGACACACCCTAGAAACTGTTGCTGTTTGGTTAAGTTTAGGCCTGAAAACATCTTGGCTAGGTTTAGGAAAAGATCATTGTTTGGATTAAAATAAGCAAGCTAATCCAGGAAGTTATCTCTAGTGCTGTGTCGTGTACAAGTGGCAACATGTCCAGTTGGAAACTGAAGCCAACACAGACCGAACAAAAACTGCAGTTCCTCTAACGACCACTTGAGGGTTAGGGTGAGGGACTTATACTGACTCCAATATCTCAATATTCGCTGATACATGAGGCATACATGAGATCATTTAAACATGTACACTTTATATAAAAAGGTTCGATACAAGAGATTCACTTGCCACTGGATGTTGCACTAAAGCATCAGCATCCCAAAACATCTATCTATATATATCTAACTCTTAATATAAAGTACTCCTCCTTGCTGCAATACAGGCAGTTCTGAAGATGATTTTTCACTATGCTGCTTTCTTCGACTACCACCATGACCAAGTAAAGCTTTTTTTACATCATGTTGCATCTGTTGTTTGATCTGTTGCTTGTGAGACGAAATGAGATGGCGAGTACAGAGAATGGATTCCCCTCTGACTTAGTATACTCACAGGTGTAGTTAAATGTTCCAGATAAAAAAATAGTATGTTGACCTTGAATTAATATTATTATTTATTACTTATTAAGTGTCTTTTACATCCTGATAATTAACACACACTCTAAGAAGAATACAATCCTGGAAAAACACTTAAGATGACTGTTATCTATTTTTAGATATTGTCAAATCTTAATAATATGATTAACGACTGGACAATAAGGCCTAGCAGCATGACTGTAATAGTATTACCATCATCCTTCAAGCACTGTTATTAGTACAGGGAGTGTTAAAAGGAGACCTACCTATCCACATTTATTTAAATATGTATAATGTATTCCTTTGTAGTATTTAATAGTATAATAGTGTTGAGTGAGCATCAGTTTATATCATTCTTGCATGCCTGCAGATCCTGGGGTGGTGCATCATCTTTATCGCTGCAGTCACAGGCCTCCTGGGTACCTGCTGCACAAACTGTCGTTCCAAAGTCAGCTTCCTGCAGCTCACGTTCTGGAAACGCTATGTGGAGAAAGAGAAGGAGCGATTCGATGCCTTTGCTGTGGAATACGCCACCAAGCTGGCCGAGAGAAACCTGCAGAGCTTCTTTGAGAATAAGGAACCTGAGAAATTCCCCTTCCCCAGCCACAGGGCATGGGAGGAGATCTCTGCACACTACACCTTCTCCAGGAGCGAGCAGTATTACAGCACCCTGCAGCGTTACGTTGAGAGAGCTGACAGGGACTTGACGCCAGAGAAGAGACCTGTCATGGACTTGGAGCATGGAATAGAGATGAGCTAGACGAGGAGAATGTGGAACAGCCAAGCTGTGGTGAGACTAGTTACTCATCACTGTTGGTATTTAAGTATATTGTATGTGTTTGACTCAGGAAAAGTCTCCTCATTGACAAAGCTGCCCTTTCAGTTAAAGAATGTGGCTATTGCAAACTACAATGGTACAACCTCCTCTAAGCCCAAATAATGAAGGGCATAACCACTATTTTACACACTAATTCTCCCGGCCTCTGTAACACTGCATGCATTTGAGGTGTTCTAATACTAAACTAACACTACTTTTGAATTTGGCACCTTATTGTACCTTATTAAAGGTGCTGTAAGCTGCATTTTGGCTAACTTCCTCTTCATTCTTGCAGTTAGCAGCCACCTCTCTCCTCCCCATCACCACACTGAAATTCTGCTACCTGCTCTTTTAATAGGCCTTTTCCACCAACAGGGAACCAGCTCCATTGTGGTTCAAGGACCTTGTTTTGAACCGTTCTGAGCATTTCGATCAAAATTAAATTGGTTCCCAACCTGAAAAGTTGGTTCCCAGCTAGAACCAAAAAATAGGTTTTTCTTGGCAACCAAGGTGGATGTGTCATCTTCTGCAGGTCTTGTCTTCAAAGTTATAATTAAATGAAATGAAATTATGAATCAAAAGTGTTTTTGTTTAACAAGAGAGATGGCTTCCGGCTTCTCTATTCAGACTAATTGGTTGGTTTGGTAAATCTACATCTGGTTAACTACTTACGGTTTCACATTCAGTGGATGAAACTAAGCAGCACTTAACAAGTAATTAGTTTGGTTGAGTCCCCTTTCAAAACTCTGAAGCCATATGAACAGTCTTGATAATACAAGTAAATCTACCTAAAATGTTATTTATACAACTGAAAATCATTGTATAAATGGACTGTACATATATTGTGCCTTTTTTAGTCTTTCGACCACTCAATGCACTGTACACTACATGCCACACTCACCCCATTCACATACATTCATACACTGATGGAAGTGTAACTGCTCGTCAGAAAGGAATTTAATCATTCATATACACCGATGCACAGCATCAGGAGCAATTTGGACACTTTGGAGGAGCCGGGAATCGAACCTCCAATTAGTGTACAACCCGCTTTACCTCTGAGCCACAGCCGCCCCGACACACGGTAAACACGAGAAATGAGCCGTACACTAATTATACATAATCAGTTTAAAGCTGCAGAAGATTTTTCACCGTTAGGAGCAGGAACCAGAGGAAGCTGATCTATTTACAGATTATCTGTCCCATGTACTACTGTCAGGATATATTGAAGGTTTCAGCAAATGACAAAAATGTAAAATTACCTACTGCAGCTTTAAGAAATTTGACAACCTCAGATCTTTTTAAAAAAAAACTTTGAAGCATATCTTTGAACCATGGTTTCACCCAACAGCTCTAACAAACAGCAATGTAGGAAAAGGCACAGAAGGAATCAAGGAAATGTATTCATCATTATACAACACAAGGTTGTGTAACGAATGAAAATTTTTAGTCCCTTCATGCTACACACATAGAAAAAGATAACTCAATTCATAGAATAACATATAAAATAAATAAAATGAAGTAAACCAGTTACATTGATGTGGTAACCAAGGCGATATATTGCATTTTTTGTTTATGCATAGAATTTGTTTAAATTATTATTTTTTAAATGTTTACAACACTGTTGTATAGAGGTTGGGGATTGTGGTGGCAATTTGTTTAATAAAGCATACAAAGTATGATCTTGTCTTTCTGTAAGGTTTTATTCAAGTCATCCATGAAT
>NW_023339807.1:216057-223761 GCF_004916995.1 Morone saxatilis
TCAACTTGTCCCCCCCCGATCTTGAAGAACTCTCTTCTTGCTCATTCACAGAAGGGCCCCCAGGTCAAACCGGGTTTGTTGGCTTAAGAAAAATCACTGTAGCCAACTCTGGATTGCATTCCTTGATGTGCATAACAAAACAAGTCCAAGGTTACCCTAGCATCACAAAACCTAGGGGGTTAAAGTGGACCCTGAGCTTGATTCTGACAGCAGATTTCAAGGCTGTGGGTCAAATCACTTTTTCCATTCTGCAGGCAAGCTGGCCAAAAAATAAAGCCAATTTATTATTCAAAGGCAAGCCCTTTGAGACGTTAATTCCACGCCTTTTGTTCCACTCCTTGATTACTGTTAATGCACGTATGTGCGGGGTTAGTGGCGTCCTTCCATCGCTCGTCTCCAGATGGTAAGAATGCTGGCTGCACGGTCTTTTAAACTGGCAACATTGTCAAAACATGGCAGCAAACATTTTCCCCCATTTTAAGCCTTCAACTCCACTGGCTGCCTATTTCCATTGTAGCGATCCATTTTTAAAAATTTCTTTTATTTCTTTTAAATCTCCCTTTGAATGCGTCTTGCCCGCCCCTACCTCTCGAGGCTTCTAACACCCCTATATAACACCCGTCTGGCTCTCTTCATGTCAGATTGATCAAGCTGCTCTCCTTGAGTCGCTGCCTAACTAAGCGGAAGCTTCAGAGGGGGACTGTGCCTTTGGCTTGCTGTTCTGCTCCTGAACTTATGGAATGATCTGCCTCTGTGCACGTCGTAAAACAGGCCTTCTTCTCTGGTTGCTGTTGTTTAAAATCCCTTCTTAACAACCCATTCTTCTTCTCGGGTGGCCTTTTGACAAACCTAGTAAGGAATGTCGACTTTATTTACTGATTTTAATTTCTTATTTTTGATTGCTTTTTATTTGCGTGGGCTATTATTGTACTCATTTTGTTTTATGTCTTTCATTTATTGTGTATATTTATATGTAATTTTTGACCTTCAATGGGAGCTTGTTATGTCTTTTATTTAGTGTGTTTATTATTCTCCTGTAACCAGCACTTTGGTCAACTTTTTGTTTGTTAAAGGCTTAACAAAGTAAAAAGTTGGACTGAGGGATTGAATGAAAATTTATTGTCCCTTGCGTACGGTGGGCGAGGAGCAGAGACAGGAAGCATTAGCGATCACGCGGAAAAGATGAGGCACCGTGGAGGGATGTGGGGGGGTGCTGGTTTTGGAAAAGCTGGGAGATGACAGTGTGATCTGATCTGTAGCTGCTGAGCAAGCGACGGGCAACGCACGGAGGAATGCCTACACAGTTTAACAGTCATGGCTGTAAACATGTGATAACATAACTCTTCGTTTCGCAAGTAGTACGGCAAAACAGCTAGTCTTCTGTGGGTGCAAGAGTTGCTCCTTTAACACTGATGTTCGTGCTCGGTGGGCACGATCTGTTCATTTCACAAACACAAGCGATTCCACTTGCTAACTAATCGATCATTCTCATATGGATTCATGTTTGCTGATTATTTTGTCTTTTGTTTGGTAAGAATCTGAAACATTGAGTGAACGAGATGCCTTGTCAATTGGTGAGTCCGACGACTAATAGTGGAGTACAAGCAGAAAAGTCAAAAGTACATAAAAAATTTCTACTTTAATAGCAACTTAGTTAGAATGTACTTGCACATTTTGTGTGTGCCACACTGGTTATTGGTATATCATATTTATATTTATTTTAACACACAAGCGATTCCTTCCTGGCGCCGCGTGTCGTTCTTTTACCGCTCTCTGTTGCTTTCCTGTCCGCCCGCTACAACTTGGAATCCGTCTCCAAGAGGTTGGACGTGGGTCGGAGAGGAGAAAGTTCACTCAGCCACGTGTCTGTGTAGCACATGAGGCTGCATTCACGGTTCTCCTTCTGCAGCCGGATTAACGCCGTTAGTTCTTCCATCTTGTTGGGGAGAGATCTTACGTTCCCCATGATGACAGACGGTAAACATGGTTTATACCGTCTTTTCCGCTGTCTGCGCTTTACTCCCACTCTGCATCCTCTTCTCCTTCGCCGTATCTCCTTGGGGATCTCCAGCCGCTCCGCGCAGTGAAGGGGTGTGTGGCACAGGGCTAACAGCTGATCCCGGGTGTAAACAATGGAGCCGTGGTTGAGTGGGTCTCCCGACGCCGCACCAAAAAATTTTAAAAAACAAGTGTGCATCCATAGCTTCACACTTGCTTAAAGTTGCATCTCTAACATTCTAGAGAGTACAATGATAAATACATTTCCTTGACTCCTTGAAGTATTGGTTTAAAGCAAAAGTGACCAAAACAACACAGTGAACTAATGGTAGACAGACCACAGTCTTACAGACAGACAGTGGACAGGGCACATGGATCAGGCCAGGGACTAATAGAAATGAAGGAGATCATATTCATTTCAGACAGACCGACCTGTTGCTGCAGTAAGGTGAGGACTTCCTCCACGTCACTGTCCTCCAGGTTCTCCTGGCAGTGGATCTCCCACAGTGGAGGCTCATCGGGGTATTTCTCTACATATGTGAACTTTAATGTTGCTTCCACGGCTGCAAGAAGAAAACACATGACAGTCTACTTTAGCTTAGCTTTTGAAGGGCGTTTACCATACAGCTTACACAACTCATATCAACTCTGGCCAGTTATTGTGATCACACTCACTGTTTCTCTCCCACCATATTATTATTAAATCACTGCCTTTATCACCATGACTGACTGAATGAATCTCCTTTAAAATCACTTACAAGTTTCATTATAAAAAAGTGTGATTTCATAACAATGTGTGCCATGAGGGCAATACATGACATTTTGCAGCCACACGTCTGTATACTCACTTTCATCATTTTCCCCTGCATCTGATGTTACAGTGATGGTGAAGCTGGTGGGATCATCTGAAAGCACTACAAACACATAGTGGTCAGTACAAGCATCTCTACATCTTCATCAACAGGTTGTGTGCCATATAATAGATGTGATGGCCCTGAGGAAGCGGCCATCAGCCATCAACAAAATCTTTAATGCTGTCAAGATTGTCATAAGGTATAGAAGATCACTTTGAGAAAAATAACAGCTTTATATGAATTATTATGTTTGTCATATATGACACTCAATGACCTACAGCTACAGTAGAATGAAGTCTAAAGTTACATAAGATTTGATATATGCCAAATCTAAGAGGAGCCCCCAAAATACCTACAAATACACATGCATTATGTACATGTCCATTTTACATGGTGCTCTTAAATATGGGACGAATTATACAGATTCTGAATGGAGTTTGGTGTACGTTTCTGTCACTGTGAGACACTGTAAAGGGCCCACTGTGAGACACAGTAAGACACTGTAAAGGGCCCACTGTAGCAGCTTGTCAATCACTGTCTGACATTTAACTCGATAACAGCCACAATGAGTGTGCACCACTGGGTGCCAAAGGCAACAGTTAGCTGTACCTAGCAACAGTTTGTGCTAGCTCTGTCTGATTCATGCTTTAGTAAAAACCAGTCAGCTAGCTAACGTGTTGTGAGCTAGCTCTCTGTCACTGCCGTCTACAAACGATGGAATTCAGACCTGTGAAGGAGTCTGGGTAGATTGACTCTATAGCTTCTAGTTCATTCCTCTGCTCCTCGGCGTAGTCTGTCATTGTGGTGTGGCTGCAGGTTATCTGGAGCTTACAAAACTCATCATCCGCTGTGTTCAACCTGACACGCTGTCTGTCTGTGTGTGTGTGTGCTGCGTGCTCCACTGGCCCAATGGCGGTCGATCATATCGGGATTCGGATTGTTTGGTCTGGTACCAGTGTCGCTATCTAACTTTAGATATGTATGTTTATATTTGAGGCAGATACTACTGTTTGAACATGTGGCTACTATACAGTTGTGCACTATAACTGTAGCTATCTCTGCTTTATTCAGTAGTTCTTTAATGTGAGACCGTCGCTCTATTGTTCTGGTCTGCAAGCGCATGCGCACAGAGCGAAACCATTACTTAAAGTGTCCTGATATAACTTGTTATGAATTGGCGCTTTACAAATAAAATTGAATTAAATTGAATTGAATATATATTAAATTCCCCAAACTTTCTCCTTGTTCTACAGTAGTAGGAGACCCCTTGTAGTAGGAAACTTAAGAAATTAAGAAAATTTGTGAAATCTTTATTGAGGTAGAAGCCCTTTTTAAGGATTTTAATGAGGAAATTACACTTTTCTATGTGCAAAAAAACTGGCAGACACATTATTGTTCCAAGCAAGCTATTTGCAGAGCTGGTCAGCCCTACAAACTTACTATGCAAGCTCCATAGAGTCTGCAAATGATGCATTTGTCAGTCTTTACAACTTTGATAAGAGGATGACAAAAACACTATGAGACTGAATTGAATGATCTTCTCCAACACGTCATCAAAGTTTGATTGATTACATTTATTTGACAGTTTAAAAAAAATCATTGCACTGCAGATTACAGACAATAATAAAAATTATCAAGATAAAGACAGAATAGGGATAGGGTCCACTGAGGGGGTTCCAGGGGACCCCCCTGAGAAAGGGGCAACATTTTATTTTCATTACTATTCCAATGACAAGAAGTTATCCCAATGAGAGAACTTTATTTCTTATACTTTAAGAATGACTATTATCTTCATAAGTTTCACACTCTTCACTGTATCAATTTGGAAGTCATTGATTAAAAAAAAAGAACACAAAACAACAATAAAACGACAGACAAGCAAAGACAATATAGTCAACATATAAGTAGCAGATGCTCTTTTCTGTTCTTTAAAAGTAAAATTAGCTTTGAATATAATGCTACTTGAAAAGGCATATATATTAAAGGCCACTTTAAACATGTTGTGATATACTATATAGAGTGTGTGCGCACTGATCCACTGAACTGATGCCCTGTAGAGAAATGTATTATGAACCATAAGGCTGTTGAAAGGAAGTCAGTCAGGCTACCTCTTTTAAAGTAGCTATGATTGTCTAATGAGCAGTGTTGGTCAGTAACTATTTGCTGGTAGTAATATTACTTTCTCAAGTAACTAGTAGTCTAACTACTACAAATACTTTTTTTTAGTATTTTTTTTGGCCTTTTATGCCTTTATTTGACAGAGATAGCTGAAGAGAGACAGGAAAGGGGGGCAGAGAGAGGGGGGACGACATGCAGCAAACCTTTGAGGTCCAAATTACAAATACTTTTTAAGTAATAATATTCCATTATTACATTAATTAATATTAGTTACAATATTTTTTCAGAAATTTGCTTTAAAGATGTAAACACATACACTCAACAGCTGGAAATATTCCATTACTTTGAGTTTAACAAACAAAACTGGATTCTAATTGTCATAAGTCTGAATTTTGGGGAGAAGTGGCACAATTAACAATTTTGCGTGAAAGTAGCAGAACAGTAATATAACTAGTAGTGTAACTAATTACTGTTGGCAGAGAGTAATACAAAATGTAAAATATTCCTTTTGAAAAAAGTAATGATTAAGGAGTAATAAATAAAGAATTTGAGTAACTAGTCTAAGGCTGAGAAAAATTAATCAAGTACTTTGGTACCATATTTGTAACTATTCTGTAACTGAGCAGCATCAAAACATAAACTGCTCTTTAGTAATACTTTATTGGTAAAGTCGACGTACAAGTAGTTTATAAAGCATTTCTAACATTTCAACAGCTTATTAGTTGAGATTCAACAACCATTTTCTGATATTATAAACTGGTTACAGGTCCAGTATGCAGGACTTAGTGGCATCTAGCGGTGTAGTTGCAGATTGCAACTCCCTCTAAACTCTGCCGTCCCAAGGGAAATTAAAATGTATTATTAAATATGAATTTATTTATTAAAATAAATTAAAACAAAAGTTGCAGTGAAAAAAATGGCTGGATGAAAAAAAGCCAATAAGAGCAAAGAAAGATAGTTGATCAGCTGCTAACCCTTAATGTTGCTATTTGATGACCTGGGAATGAGAGTCAACAATAGAGTTGTTGAGCTGCAGGGATTATTCATGTTTCAATTTGTCCATTAATCATCACTACTGAAAAAAGACCAATGGCTTGTAGCAGGGTGTGTGTGGCAAACAAATACTGTTCACTGAGCATTTGTACTGAAAGATTAAATTGGAAACACTATCTAAAACTGGGTAATAATCAAACTGTCAATCACCATTAGTCATTGCAGAAAATGTGTTCATGCTGCAGGTTTGTTTTGTAGCATCCAAACCTGCCTTTATAGGTCCTGTGTGTAGGATTTAGTGGCAGCAAGTGCTGAAGTTGCAGGAGTGTGCAGGTGTGCAGGAGAAGCTACTGTGCCTGCGAAACTTGGGAAAACGTGAAAGGCCCTAGTGCCATACAATAGAACTTTTCTACTATTACGGTAAAGTAACACACTGCACACACTACTGATTGTTCTAATAAATGTACTAAACTAATGTAAACATGGGCCAGAGTAAGAAGCCTATTTGAAATCCTGTTTGGGAGACCACTAAACACTGGCATTGGTAAACTCCCTGATATCGGTCAATAGGAAGCTGAAATGCCCATTCAAAGCGCTTTTACACTACGTGCCACATTCACCCTTTCACACACATTCACACAATGATGGCAAAGTCCATTGAACAGATGCTGTGCATCAGGAGCAATTTTGGGTTCAGTATCTTGCTCAAGGATACTTCAGACAACATGCAGGAGGAGCCCGGGAATCCGACCAACAACCTTTCCGATTGGGGACTGACCCGGCTTGACGCTCTGGCCCACAGCCGCTTGTGCTTCTCTTATTAGCCACTACAGTGGAAAGAAAGCCATAACAAAAGCCTGCTGAAAAAAAACTATTATGTCTTACACCAAGGCTGAAGAGATGGGATCGTGATGAAGTTACTCCTCACAATGGAAAACAGCAGTAAAGGTCCCTGATGAGGACAAACTCGATCCATGGCAAGGCACCTGCAGAACTCCCCAAGAGCCGACCATCAACATTCAAGCAGGTGCATCAACAGCCACCCAAGGAAAAGCCAATAGAGTAGGGGCAAAAAGGGGAAGGTGCCACCAGCTTTGTCCCTGTTACAGCCAGACAACAGTCTGGGTAGACAGCTGCATCAAGCAAACAGAACAAGTTCCAAACGAGCAAAGGCTCTAATTATCACTGTGGTTATAACTCTTTGTAGTATTTGCAGCAAGAATCTTCAGCTCTTTTCGAAATAGATTTCAGATTGTTTAAGATTTTGGATGAAGTGTAATTGATTTTTTTCTTATTTTCTTTCCTTTTTTTTTCTTATTTTTGCTAAAAAAAAAACAAAAAAAAAAACACATTGATTTTTGTCAAATGTGTTTTATGATTTACAACCAAATAATATTGCTAATGATAAAAACTCTCTTTCCTATCATCCAGGATGTTTTGACTTTTATGTTAGTCTTAAAAAACTGTTTTTGTGGGCATTAAAATGCTCAAAGAGAATATGTAATGCAATTGTTAAGAATCTATCACAACCTTTTGAACTGGTCATCTGAAAACAATAACACTAACTTGGTTAAAGTTGAGGCCTATTATATATGCATATATAATCCTAAGATCCTGTTTATAACACACACTCAATTCTTATATTATTATACTCTTTTTGTTCCGAATGTTGAGACTTCACTAAGAGCCAAAGACATACATCTCAGGAATGTCTAACTGTTAACTTGTGCTGCCCTCCATA
>NW_023339807.1:223861-226159 GCF_004916995.1 Morone saxatilis
AGCGAGAGGAGCCGGGGATCAAACTGCCAACCTTCCGGTTAGTGGACTACTTGCTCTACCTTATGAGCCACAGCCACCACCGATGATATGATGACTGCATATCAAATAAAAAATGTGAAAGGCCCCATCTAGAGCTGGGGTTTAGTTTGTCCGTTCTGGAGAAACATGGTTCAACATTGCGGACTCCATGGAAGGCGACCCGCAGCGTCTGGCGATAAAGATGACAGCATGAATGTTATATTTAATTTCTGACAGTAGGTTCCCGTAAATAATACACACAGACCTTAAAGGAAGAAATCCACCCTAAAATATTTTCTTCCACCTTGATGTACTATGCTTTTCTGGGGGTGAACTCTCCTATTATACATGGATAACTGGACAAATGTGGGTGAGGCGATGTCACACAGAGAAAGCTCCAATACAGCTACATCGGCGCTTGATATCAAAAAGTGTTTCAGTCATCAGAATGACAAGACTTGCTGTCATTTTGCACCCACTGTCAACAATCATACAGGAGGAACTGAAGAACAGGGAGAGATACTGATCTCTGCAACAACAACAGTGTCACCAGAACAGAACGTATGTATCCACATGCTCAAGTATGCTTTTATGCATATGCTTTACCAGTAACAAAGTCACTGTCCTTATTTTTCTGGTAAAGCTGTTCTACAGATAACATCAACTCTTATTGAGGAGGAGCTCTTCATCTTTAATCTGGACTAACTGTAACAGTAACCAAGGATCAGGGATTATGTAATATTTAGAGCTGGAATAACTCAAAACTTATGGTGATAACATAAACCTATAGTAGAGTACTTTATCCAGAATACGCCTGTACTTCTATGTTAGCAAACATTAAGCATATCATTAGTAGGATAGGTCAGTTATTTCTCTGGCAATTATCCATTTTGATAATTGGAATAAGTTTTTTTTATCCGATGGCCGATATAAATTCATTTAATTAATTAATTAATTAATATCCTTAGGACGCCTGGATAACTCACCTGGTAGAGCTGGTGCCAAATGTAAATCGTAAATGGACCTGTACTTGTATAGCGCCTTTCTCAAAGCCCTTTTACACTACGTGCCGCATTCACCCTTTCACACACATTCACTCAGCGATGGGCTAAAGTCCATCACAGAAACTATGTATTATACACATTCACAGCTTGGGGGATTGAACCACCTTCCGATTAGTGGACGACCCGCTCTTCCTCTGAGCCACAGCCACCCTAATGTACCAAGGTTTAGTCCCTGCTGCAATGGCCATGGGTTAGAATCTGACCTGTGGCCCTTTGCTACACTCTTTCTCCCTCCCCTGTTCTGTCTATCTTCAGCTGTCCAGTGCTTTCCATGATGATGATGCCAATAATAATGATATTAATAATACTAATACTAATACTAATAATAATAATAATAATAATCATAATAATAGAATTATTCCAGTTTCCACTGGAACATTAATAAAATGACTTATGACTTATAAAACAAAGACGGTCAGCATAAAAGGGTAATACTGACAGAAAATTGATTTTCAGGATTTATTCATCTTTACAATTGGAAAGGGGTCTTTCCACATTTTACAAAAAAAAGGTGGGAAAAAGAAGCCAACATAAAATAAACTGAAGATGGTTAAACATCTGGAGGACACTACAGTCTACAACCTCAAGCTCAGACCTGTGAAGGGAATTCACCTGGAAAAAGATTTTAAGGTTTAGGCCTAAAAATAAAAAGGTCACAAAGCAACAAACTTGAACATGGTAAGTGACGCAGAATGTGTGGTAATATGTCTGCTGCTCATGTTCATATTGTTTTGGGCGTGCCGTAATATTTTTTCTTACATGGTAGGTTGGTAACAGAGATCAGACCAGTTTGGGAAACTACTACAAATACTACTAGCAGGTAGCAAACAACAAGTCCAACAGTCCTTGAATGGATAGAAATAGTTCAGGAAATGTATGTTATAGAACAAATGACTTTTGTCATGGAAAGGCCAACAGAATGGACTATTGTCCATTATGAATGATTAGAAGACCAAATCCACTTAAAAACACCTCAGCATCAATGTAACTCAGCCTCCTTTTATTCCCTTTTTATACAATGTCAAGCATTTCATCTTACCTATGTCGACCCTATCTGTTGTTTGTTTTTGTCAATGATGGTAGCACAGGCAAGTGACTGCCTGCTGAGCATTTCTGCTTGCCGCACCTCCGACGGTGCCATTGCGGGTAGCTGCAGGGTCATCAGCCGGGAGCCACCCTTCATTGATGTTTCGCTCCATTAATCCCGGAACATCTC
>NW_023339807.1:226174-231128 GCF_004916995.1 Morone saxatilis
GACCCTTGCTTTCCCCACACCTGGTCCTTCCTTCTTAACCAAAGCCAGAAGCTTCCCTGCTCAGCCTCCTCGGCCAGGTCTTTCAGAGCCTTTCTGAGTTTGGGGCCTGTGACTCCCATGTTCTTCAGGAAGCGCTGGGTGGATGCTCCCACAAACCCCCTACAGCCGACTTCCACCGGGTAGCTGACAGCTGCCCACCCAGCCTCTCTGCATTCGGCTGTGAGGTCGAGGTACCGGTCTTTTTTCCTCTCAAAGGCTGCCCCCATTCCTCCCTCCCACGGGACAGTGAGCTCTGCCAAGATTACTGTCGTCTGGGCTGTGGCAGACCAGAGAATGATGTCCGGTCGAAGGTTGGTTGTGGTGATCTCTGTTGGAAACCTGAGCTGCCGATCGAGGTCCACTCTCAGGATCCACTCAAACTGCCTAGACAGGGCTGGATCTTGTGGGCTGCGTTGATGTATAGGGGCCCCTCCTCCCTCTCTGACGAAATGGATTGGCCGCCTTGATGTCTGTGATAGGCGCTCCCTGGCTGTTTCCGCCCTGCGCACCTCCAGGATCTCCGCCAGCTTCCGCAGGACTCGGTCATGGCGCCACCTGTACCGACCCTGGGTCAGTGCTGTTTTGCAGCTTGACAGGATGTGCTGCAGGCTCGGATTTGGGGCATTGCAGAGTTGGCAGCTCTCCTCTGAGCCATACCACAGACAGAGGTTGCTGGGGCTTGGGAGTGTTTTTTTTTTTGGTGTTCTGCACAGATGGGTCTGACGAGTCCCTCAGCTCTAGGACAAGCCTTGCCTTCTCCTGTCTGTATCCCGACTTCAGTGGCAGTTGAAGTGCATTCCTCCCAAACAGGCCAACGCTGGAGAGGCTCCGGGGTAACCCCAGGCACTTACTGATGTAATTGTTGGCTTTTGAGTCCATCTTCTGCACAGTGAAGGTGGTGATCTCACACATCTTGAGAGGCCACATTAGCCGCCTATATAAGGTGAATTGGTAGCACCAGATCTTGAATTTGCCCGGAAGATGGCTCTTGTCAATCCACGTCAGACCTTCGGTGAGTTGTAACATTAGTGTATTGGCCATTATGCTTATCTGACAAGTCGGCTGTATACAGTTTCCCAAGGCTCCGTACGGGTTGTTCTGCCAGTGTCGGGATCTTCTCACTGTTCACTGTGAAAGAGATGTGATCATTTCTGGCTCCTTTGCGTATGGAGAGGCTCCGGGACTTTTTATCCTCATCCTGGCCCAACTAAGGAGTTCTTCAAACCTCTTCATTAGCCGGATTTGGTAAGGCTGCTGTTTTTTGAAAGAAGGGTGGATTTAATCAATCCATGGGGCAATAACTTCAGCAGGGGCTGAGGCGTCATTTTTGGCCTGACTGTCCTTTCACCCCTCGGACCATCTGTCTCCCACCGATGAGAATGATTTCAAAGGCTGCAGTGAAGAGGATGGGAGAGACTGAGCAACCCATTGCGATGCCTTTCTCTAGGTGGTGCCAGCCTGTCGTTGCATCCTGGGTTGTGTAGCACACAGTGAAGCTGTTGAAGTAATTGGAAATGAGGTTCCGAATGCTTGGTGGTATGTGAAAGAATTCCAGGGCAAAGGTGATTAACTGATGAGGAACGGAACCATAGGCATTCTTCAGATCCAGCCAAACTACATGGAGGTCTTGTTTGTCCCGCTTGGCTGTCTGAATCTGCTCCCAGATCATGGTTAAGTGTTCCACACAACCGGGGAACCCTGGGACGCCTGCCTTCTGGCAACTGGTGTCAGTGTAACAGTTGTTTAGGAGGTAGTTGGTTAAATGCTTGGCCACTACAGAAAAGAATATTTTCCCTTCCTGTCTACCACTAGCTTGACTTCAGTCCACTTGGGGGGTGTCGTGTTAAATTCGACGGCTGGCTCAGCAGGACGAGGAACATGCCCTGGCGACCCAAGCGGGATGTTCTTTTTTTGGTCGGTTAGCTGGTTCTTGATGTTTTCCTCAAGCTCCTGCTCGGTGGCTTCCAGTCTCCCGCACTTCTTCTCTTCCAACAGGCTTCGGGCATATCTGAAAGGATCCCGAAAGAAACTCACTCGCTCCTTCTCTTTCTTGTTTCTTCGCTTCCGGATCCGCTCTGCCCTTCTCAGGGTTGCAAGCCTGCTTCTGATCTGGTCCCAGAGCACTTTCAGACCCTCCTTTTCATTCTCATCTGCTTTTCGACAGGACCTCTTAAGCAGCCTCCTCTCCTTCACAAGCTTGTAAATCTCTTGCTCACGCCTTCCCACCTCCCTAGGGATGTTCTTCCTCTGGATTACCTCACCAAACGTCTCCTTGCCCTCCCCATAAACAATGCTGCCAAAGAGGTTTAGCTTGGTGATTGTGCTGCCTCGTAGCGAATTCTCAAGGATGGAGTGCAGATCTTGGTCGAAACTTTCCCAGGCGGCTTTTTCGATGGATTTAGGCCATTTGACTTTGGTTTGTCTGGTTGGTCTCTCCCTTGCTTGTCTTGTGGGGTTGCTGCTGGGTGTCTCTGTGTGACACTCACGCTCTGGGCTGTGCGCTTGTTGTTGACTTTGGGCCTGCTGCTGGTACGGCTGCTCCACCTCCCTGTGACCATCCGCAACGGTGAAATCAGCAACGCTGTGGTGCTCAAACTGGCTCTGACTTCTCCTTGTCTGACCTGCTTGCGCAGTGCAAGTTTGCCCCTGGTCCTTCCCTCCGCATTTAGCCTTCCCTTGGTGTATTCGCAGGCCCCTGTAAGTTGTCATGTTCGACCACCTGCAGCTGCAGCTCCTCAGGATCCTTTGCTCGTTAGTCGTTTCCATGCCGGTCGGTTCCGTGTTATCCATCCTATTTGGTCCATCTTCCATCCCGCCTCTCGGTGGACCTTCGGGCTGTCTTTCATTATTTGTGCTCGTAGTTAGTTAGGGTGTCCCCAATATGAGGACCTGTGGAGAGGGTAACTAGCCCATCCACCCCTGGTGCAGTCTTTCCTGCCGTCAGTCGGTCTTTCCCGGCTGTCCTCCAGTCTTTCCTGGACGCCAACTGCCCTATTCACAGTAGTCACTGGTGTTCCAGACATTGTAGATGGTAGCACAGGCAAGTGACTGCCTGCCTATTAAATAATAATAAAAAAACAAACAACAAAGCTGGTTAGAGATTGTGCAGTGTGAGTGTGTACCTGGCAGTAAGGGAGCATATGTGTCTATTCTGTGTAGAGATGAGAGGAGCATCTGGAAGTTTCTGTATCCACAGCCCCAGCCTTTATCCCCCGCTGAGGAGCAATAGTGGTCAGTGTCAGCACTCAGCCACACATAGACGCAGTCTCTGCATTCAGTCTGGTAGTAGTCATATAAGGCTCTGATCACACCTGGACAGACAACAGAGTGCATTAAACAAGGTAAGCTCAGTCTTACTAAAGGGTTAACAGATCCTCCTAATTGTTACACACTGGACCTTAAATAGGTCTCAGGTCAGACATTTTTCTGGAGTTTTTTCTTGACCCTTACTCACCAGACCATATCATTTACCAGGCTTCACACAGCTTATCCTACCAACAGTGAACTTTTAAACAAAATAAGCACCCTGGTTTACACAGGTGATTAAGGGGCTAAAATAGATTTTTTACAGAACAGAGACAGTGGATGTATCTCAGCAGGCTATCCCCACATCTAGACAATACCAGATTAACTAAAAGAACATTTTGGGAATGTTGGGGGAATGTTGGAGAACTGGTTCAGGATAAAGACTGAAACAGGGAGTTGACAAAAGGTGGGCTCTTTTTATGTGAAGATGAAACCATATTATCATCACTATCTTGCTGTTGTGTATACGTCTATGTATATATGTATATATATATATATAACTATATATTTATTTAATGTTATTATATCATAAAAGTAATGATCTTTGTCTATGTGTGTAGCATGAAGGAACTGCAAACTTTTACTTTATATAGATGTCCTTGATCCCTGACCCTTAAACTACTGCTAAACATTCCACATGATCTGCTTGTGGTGTAGTGGTATAATTTTTAATCATCTGCTCCCACTTATACATGTAATGAGGAACTGTTGGGTCTCTGCACCGCAATAATGTATACAGGAGGGCGGTCCTAACCTGCGCTCTATTTAAAACTGTCCTGAGAGTGAATCTGACGCTATATTACCAAATACCAAACCATGTTTACTAACAAAAAAAAAATCGAATTGAACTGAATAGAATATTAGAGTTAGCATAAAAAATGGGGGCACTTTAGAGATTTTAGAGATTAATATAATGGATGACTAGTTGCACCTTAATGAAACTTCTTTTTGTGTGAGTTGTGGTTGCAGGAGATGCACAAACATACCATGAGTTCTGGTTCTGCCATCATCAACCCCTGAGGCCAGAGACTCCATCATCTCAGCTCTTTTAAAGTGGAACTCTGCAGGGGCCATGAGGCCTCTGGCCACAGCTCTCCCCATAGTTCTCTCCATCTGCCTGCAGTAGCCCCCTCTGCCATCCAGACCAAACTGCCTCTGCACAGACAACACCGCACACAGGTCAGGCTGAGACTGTGAAAGACTGAAAGTGCTCCGATACACAAACATCCTCCTGCATCACATGTACACAGAAAGAGACCACAAGTTCAGATCAGGAGAGTTTTTTTTACCTCACCTGTTTTTCAATATTTGTAATTTTTACTTGTCTTGTTACCTCAGCCTTTTTTTAATGTCAATAAATGTTATTTTTTAAAAATTGAGACTCGTGGGAGCATTTGTTATCATCATTGTGTCATTTCGCTATGATGTTTAAATTGAGGGAGCAAGAAGTGCAGTATCGACTCCAGAGTATCGGCTCAATCCGCAAGAATCGGCGTCACGTATCGGTATTCGGCTAAGGGCTGGTGAAAAGGAAATGACACCGACGTGAGGGTGGTGTATGGCAAGCAACACAGTGGAGCGGAGCTGTACGGAGGTAGAGAGAATGTTT
>NW_023339807.1:231153-238664 GCF_004916995.1 Morone saxatilis
GCAGCCCCCTGCTGGCCATCACATAGAATGCAGTTTTAAGACACTTCACGCTGGCCCACTTCACAGACCCAGAAGCTCTGTCCATTAAATATATTGTCAATGGCTCTTTTAGCTCATTGTTTTAGTTTTCCACAACTAGAAAAACTACACTTAGTGTTGTAGTTTTCGTTCTCGTGCCACAGCAGTCAGCTGTTAATTGTGAAGTTCTAAAAACCTACTGTACGCTACCTACCCAGAACTAAACAGAAGACAGATGAAATTAGAGGCTAACATTAGCTGGTGAACCCAGTGGAGCATTTAGCAGCTGAAGAACCGGGGCTGGGTCGCACCCGCTGTGTGTACAGTCTCTCCTAAGTTAGGGTGTAAAGCCGACACTCAGTAACTGCTCAGCAGTTTGTAACTAAATCAGCTACTAGAGTTGGTTGCCCCACCATTAGTTCAGGCATAACTTAACCAGTTGGGACATGAAGTCTTAACTAAGTGGCCAATCAACAATCAAAGATATTGTTCCATCACCATGGTTACCGTGCACATTAGCTTTCTGGCTGATATGAACCACCTGGTATCGTACCTCATCGTAATGAAATATCAATACACTGGGTTTCTACTCGATTAATGCGTCACAAAATGGCTGCAATTAATACAAACAATATGCTGAGCAATCTGTGACACTACCTTAGGGGCGTGTGTAAATATTTAGTTCTTACTTAGAGTTGTAACTTATCAGTGGTGCAACCACTTTTAGTAATGCATAAATCACAACTAAGTAATAATTTACGTTATATAACTAGGCTAAGTTTGAGCTTACACACAGCTGGTGCAACAGGCTGCAGATATTTTTCTCAGGAGTTGGTGGAGACCAAAACTGCTAAAAAGGAGAGTGAATATTAGACTTGCTTCATCAGCTGGACAGAAACACGACTCCAAATTGTTGTTAATGTTGCTCCCTGTCTGCTGTAGGTGTAAATAGGCAACTGTATGCTAACACATTCGCTATATAAAATAAAATTAAAAAAAAGGTGATAATATCAGTTTTAGGTTTACAGCTTGTTACTGCTGCACCCAAGTGGTAAAAAAATCTGTAATGTAGGTTTGAATCTGCAAAAAGTCCAGTGGGACGTGCGAAAAGCACAAATGGTCCTGTCTAGAGCCAGTATTGGGTTTGGCTGTTCAGATAAAAGCAGCTCATTCTAAGGTAATAAAACCACAATGATTCTTATATTTAGGTGATTATACACTAACAAAAATATACCTATAAATATTATATTCCATTTCTGACAATAGACCCTCCTAAATGTTACACACTGGACCTTTAACTGTCTCACGATATATTGTTACATTCCTAGGCATTGGTGCATTTGAGATTGGCGCTGCTGTGCGTTCACAGGAGGGAATCATTTACTCACATAGAAGAATAATGCAGGCACAGAATATGATCGTGAGACGTATATTCACAGTGGAACTTTTAAAACTCAATTTCCACCTAAATAGTTCATCCATTAAGGATGCAATAAAACAAGCCCCATCCACTCAAGTCACTCATGTAGACAGGACGTGTACAAATAATTTCCCCATAGTATCCATATGAGAAGTAGGGGCCACAGTGGTAAGATATTACAGATGTGGTGGTGTTTCACATTGCCAAAGATATGTCCAAAATATGTATGAAAGAAAATCTAATAAATAAAAACAAATTTGGGAGATAAAGGAGGCAGACATAAAATCATTACAAAAAAGGCTGGGTTATTTTGTCAAATGGAAAAGTGAATTAAGGTAATGAAAATAGTATTGTTGGAGTAAAAATAATGATTTATGTCATGTTATGTTATGTCTATGTCATTATTTTGATGAAGTTTTCATTATAATAACTTACAGAATCCTTTTTTATTCATCACATAGGCGGAAAGGAGCTTCCAAATGAATAAGAGTGAAATGTTCAGTCAGTTTAGTTTGTCTGCTGTCTAAAAGACTCACTTTTATCACGTGTGCTACAGCGTTTGTGTATGTGCCCAAATAGGATTCGTACTAACGTTTTCATGATTCAAACTGTGGTGAATAAGAATAACAGGTACATTATTAACGCTATTAAACACCTGATATGTGTGACTGGAATAATGGTGCAACCTTAATGGACAATACATTCAGCGGTAACAGTTTGTGTTTGTCTAAATAATCCAAAGATGTACTCACAGTTCATTCACAGGGAGGATTCAGGTATGTTGTCCTTTCCTTTCTTCAGCTTCGAAACCTTTCAGGCTAATGCCGCCCGCCTCCATGAAATATGAAATTTCCGGTCCAAACTTTCACAATAAAAGAATTGCCAATGACAAAACAAATGGGGATCTGTTGTTTGTTGTTTGTTTGTTGTCTTTTTTGTGTTTGAGATCAAACTAATCCTAACCCAGAAACAGTGTTAAAAATGAGAAAAGGATGTTTGAGAATCTTGCATAAATGTCTTAATCATATTAAAGAAAAGAGTAAAGAGTAAAGGACTTTGCTTTAATTTTTCTTATTATAAGTTTTTATTTTTTTAATTTTATTTTCAAATATTGTATTTGTTTGTAACGTTAGAATTTAATTTATTTTAATATTATTTATATATATATAGTATACAGTAGATGTAATTTATGTAATTTTTATATTGTACATTTGTCTGAAAATTTGGTAAACCCCCATGGTTAATGTGTTGAATGAACGAAGTTGTGTTTTCTGAATAAAGTTTAAAAATAGAAAATAAAAAAGGGTAACGTTAGGACTTCCGGAAACCGGCCGACAGCTGACGGAAGTGGCGTGAGGTGTTGTTGACGCGAGGTGTGTGCTGGGAAAGATTCAATAGGGCGCCATTTTGCTCTTTGGAAGAGAAGCAAAGGTTGTATCTATTAAAGAGCCGTGCGCAGTTTCAGGTATGCTGTATTAGCTCTTTCGTTGGTACTAGTGAGTGCTGTGGGAATGCGTTGTGGGGTTTGTTGTTGGCGTCGTTCCAACTGAGTACCTCTGTGATATGTGACACAACGCAGCATTAGCTCAGGAGCTAGCCGCGAAGCTTGCTTAGCTAACGTTACTAAATTATCAGGAATAAGCCAAATAAATGTCGTTCGGTTGCACGGAGAGATGTTACTAACGTGCTGTTGGATGGATTAACGTCAGCTTTGTGTATTCATTTGAACAGGTTACCCTACTAGATGCATGTGTGCACAATACTTGGTCAGTAAGCTGACTTTGATTCTGGTATGTTGGCTGTCAGCAGTGCAGCGCTGACTAACAGCTAGCTAACAGCTAGCTAACGTTAGTTTTAGGCAAGGAATCTAGCAGGACTTCCTTAATGCCCGGGAAAACAGCTGGAATGCACACAACGGAATGTGTCTTAGTTTAAGACCAGCAGAAATCTTTAGCTATCTGTCATTATGTGCACCCCTAATATCTTCTCAACTTGTGCTGCTTTTTTTTGAATTGCTTGTTAATAATAATCATAGGTTAAAGTCAGTGAGATCAGTTTGGATGTAGAGCCAATCATTGCGGTACCTCAGCCTTTAACTTTGTATAGCTGGTTTACACAATATAAAACATTGTATCATAGTTTAACATTAATCAGTCAATCTCTATTTCATTTTTATCCTCAGTCAGCTTCAATTGGTTTTAGAGCAGTTCACACAGAAATGGCTGTGAGGGCATCCATTTTAGGCCCAGTTCTATTGTTCATTTATTTAAATTAAATTCATTTATCTCTGTCTTGAATAATTGTGATGTGATTTTGTTAGTATTGAGTTAGCTTGCGGACGTCCTTTCTTAAAGTATTGACAACATCATACTGACTTACACAATATGATTTCACTTTAGTGGCCAACCGATATGGGTTTATCAGTAGCCACTGCTAATAGCGATATATAATGCCAATATCAGAAAAAGAAAAGTCAGATATAATTCTATTCTGTTCTATAGGAAATGTAGGCATATGTTTACAGCAGGGTGCATGAGAATTATAATACAGCACCAACTTTTTGACCACCTTCTCAAAACTTGCAAGGGAAAATGAAAACAACCAATCATATCTGTGAAAGATCAAAAGACGCTGTGGATTGGTGGCTTGAAGATAGTTTGAGTTTCATTCCCATAGCATTACCCATTTTTCTCACCTCTGATTGGTTGTTTTTGTTCACTTCCAGTGGATTCTTGCAAATGGGCATTAGGAGCACAAAACTTGACTTTTTTTCACAGATTATCTGTCTCATGTTTTACTTTCAGGATATAGTGAAAGCTTCAGCAAGTATAACAAAAAGTAAATTTTACTTTGAAGTGTTGTCACAGATCCTCAACAGTTAATGAGCAAGTGCACCTTGATCTTAATGGCCTGTCCATGTTTTTGTAGACACAATGGCAAGTCCGGGAAAAGACAACTACAGGATGAAGAGCTATAAAAACAAAGCACTGAATCCTCAGGAGATGCGTCGAAGGAGAGAAGAGGAAGGAATCCAGCTACGCAAACAGAAGAGAGAAGAGCAGGTAAACAGTGTCTTACCTTGAAGCATTTCCTCCCAGCTTAGTAATTGCTTCTATAATATTGGATTACAATTATATCAGACTGATTGCTGATTACTGCGTGTATTTAACAAAGGGTTTGAAAGTGTGTGAAAAGTCTTAAAGTGGTTGACATTCTTATTTGTTATTCAGAACATTAAATGCTCTGAATTACAATTAAAGCTGCATTTTTTTCTTATGTACCAGTGTGTTTGGTGACAGTCAGTTCATCGAGCCAAGGTGCTAAACGTGTAGACAGCAGGTTAACCTCGACTTTGTGTCCACAGCTGTTCAAGAGGAGAAATGTATGTGTACCTTCCAGTGATGAATCAATGCTAGAATGTCCGATCCAAGATCCAGATATCAGCTCCACGGTACCTGTTGCCAGTGTAAGTGTTTACTCTTGTGTTCTTTCTTTATACTGTGTCTGGTATAGTTTGTTTTCTATAACTGTGATTGGCTAAGATCTGAATGTGATTTTAATGTGTGATATTTATCCCATGTTGACATTTGTGCAGGATGGGGTCATAACTCCAGATATGATTCAGATGATCTTCTCTGAAGACCCAGACCAGCAGCTAATTGCTACACAGAAATTTAGGAAATTACTCTCTAAAGGTTTGTGTTGCATCCTGGGAATTCAAATATTATACATAACCTCTCGCATCTTTACTTAAGTATCTGTTGTACTGCCCATTCACTCAGTAAGATGAAAGAAGAGTGCCAACTTTTGAAATTCGCAGTACGTCACAACTGAACAGACTGACCAAAAATTCCATTCAATTCAGTTTTATTTGTATAGCACCAATTCATAACAAAAGTTATCTCAGGTAACTTTTTAAATAGAGCAGATCTAGACCAAACTCCTTATAACATTATTTACAGAGACCCAACAGTACCACCATGAGTAAGCACTTGGTGACGGGGGGGCAAGGAAAAACTTTATTTTAAGAGGCAGAAACCTCGGACAGGATATTTGCATAAACGGAGATCATGAAGTCATTGGAAACAGATCAATAAATACTTTAGTGAGGTTTCACCTGCATGAGCAGTCATTTAACTATAATGGTTTGTGTCATTGTCATATTACGAGTAAACTTTGTAGTGCACACACAGGTAAACTGACTTCTTTTCTCTTTTTGCACTTCAGTCAATAAGAGTCACTGCCTTCTCTTAAACCTGTTCATCCATTGAACCGGGTTACATTGCATGAGGTGAGTTCTGTTCTGTTCCCCTGTGCAGAGCCGAACCCACCCATAGATGAGGTAATTTCCACTCCTGGTGTTGTGAATCGTTTTGTGGAATTCCTGAAGAGGAGTGAAAACTGCACATTGCAGGTGAGAGCTGCACAGCACAGCACCTATAGGAATAAAGCTATGATTAGCTCGACATGTTCTGCATATGTTCAGTCATTTGGATGTCAGATAACCACTATGGTTTTCTAATATATCTAATATGTTCACTGAGCTCGTAAATCAAATGAGAAGTAGTTTCTCCTAATGGAAGTTAGAAAGAATGCAAGTATAAGACACTTCACTTCACAGACCCCAAAGCTCTGTCCACTAACTACTGTATATACTGTCAGTGGTGATACTGTATTTAACTGGAACCTGTCATTGACATAATGCATTCCATAACCTTAACCATCACAACTGAGTTTCTAACCCAATTCTAACGCTAACACTAACACATATCTTAAAATTGAGCAAATTAGGCTTGACCTGGCTTATACAGGAGCCCCCACTCTAAATGCCTGTCCAGATGTGAATCCACATCAGCAGTAAAAGTGCAGTGCATCTTTTTAATTTGCATCTGGGGGAACAGCAGTAAAGTCTCCAAGTTAGGCCCTACTTCTTAAGCATAATGTATGTTTAATATTTAAAAAAATAAATGCATTAATCTTATTTCTTTCTAGACTCAAATAATAATCTGTGACCCAAAGGTTTTTCATTTAATAAAGCCCTCATGTGATATGAGTGGTGTCCAGTTCATGTTGCGTGCTTCATCTTAAATGTTCCTACCAAGAATAACTTCAAAGCACCAGTCAAAGTAATTCATGTTGTTTTTTTGTTTTTTTGTTTTTTTACATAATGTACTATATTGCTTAAACTATTTGTAATTAATCATCAAGTAAACATGGCATAGGAAATATGGTCACTTGGCTGGTGGTAATTTCAGACTGTGGATTGACTGAAATGTCTTTTTTGTGTGTTCCCAACAGTTTGAGGCAGCCTGGGCACTGACCAACATTGCCTCAGGTACTTTCCTGCACACCAAGGTGGTGATTGAAACAGGAGCTGTTCCCATCTTCATTGAGCTGCTGAACTCTGAGTACGAGGACGTCCAGGAACAGGTGAGAGCAACAAGATGACATATGAAATGAGTGTTAAAGTGTCTTTGCAGACTTTTTTAACACAGTTGTAATGCTTTCTGTGTGCAGTGTTGAAGTTCTGGCCTCACAATGCACTACTACTGATATCGCTTGTATTGTGTCTGGTGAAAAAGAATGAACCTGTGATAGATATCATATAGGTTAATAAGTAGATGGCTCATACTTCTGTCCCCACTCAGGAAACCTTTTTCCACCTGACTGTACAAACACAAAAGTTGTAGGTGGACGATCCAACCATGTGTACCATGAAAGAATGACGATTGTTTTTATTGGTTGTACTAAACCATGTTGCAAATCAATGAGCATGGCTGGTTTATGCCATTATTGGAAATTGGCAATTTTTTTTAGTTTTCAATGTTTGTCTGGTCCTTTTTATCCATAAACAGTTTTGGTCAACGACATTAAGGTAAGGCTTTTATTACTAAGGCAAATTTGAACTTGAAATTGAACAATATATTAAATGTTAACAGTTCAAAGATTACTTAAAGGACAATTCCGGCGCAAAATGAACCTGGGGTTAATAACACGTGTACCGAGTTGGTCCGTTCTCTGGGATATGTTTTCATTCTAATCGCACGTGACCAGTTTTAGCACAAACCGCTGA
>NW_023339807.1:238764-239910 GCF_004916995.1 Morone saxatilis
AAACCAGAAGTTAGCGGCTCAGCCGGTGGATGTCTCTAGTGTTTGCTCTATGGGCTGCTCCATGTGGAAGCACAGCTGGAACATCCATCCAAGTTTCAAACATTGTCAAAGTGTTTTGGCCTCATGCGACACTGAACAGCTTCACTGAGCCCTCCTCCAACATCGTATCCAGTTCTCCTTAATAAATCCCGGGCTATCATTTGTTTGTGCAGTTGAAGAAACCTTGAATTTTCCATCTATAATGTTTAGTTATAGTAGTGTACATGATGGGATCTGCAGACATCATCATGGTTCAGCCCTGATAGTCCACTGGGACACTGAGACTGTGTGTTGTGTTTCAGGCGGTGTGGGCTTTGGGCAACATAGCGGGAGATAATGCTGAGTGCAGAGACTATGTGCTCAACTGTGGCATCCTGCCGTCTCTACAACAGTAAGTGTCCTCCTTCTCTCTGTCTGAATGTGTAGGATACTATGTGATAACAACTGGATCCTGTGTTTTCACGTCCAGGCTGCTCGCTAAATCCAACCGCCTCACAACAACCCGCAATGCAGTCTGGGCTCTGTCCAACCTCTGCAGAGGAAAGAACCCCCCACCAGATTTTGCCAAGGTGAGTCTACATGTCATAGCCTGTTTGCCCATTGGCCTGCAGCATTCATCCACCTTTGGTATTAAACTGTGTCTTTGTTGTCCTTGTGTGTGGTGTGTGTCAGGTGTCTCCTTGTCTCAGCGTGCTGTCCAGGCTTCTGTTCAGCAGTGATCCAGATGTTCTGGCTGATGCTTGCTGGGCTTTGTCCTACCTGTCTGACGGCCCCAATGAGAAGATCCAGACGGTCATTGACTCCGGGGTCTGCCGTAGACTAGTGGAGCTACTCATGTAAGGAACTGGCAG
The DNA here is from genome assembly GCF_004916995.1 of Morone saxatilis. Taxonomy (NCBI): domain Eukaryota; kingdom Metazoa; phylum Chordata; class Actinopteri; family Moronidae; genus Morone; species Morone saxatilis. The sequence goes on from NW_023339807.1 coordinate 239,655, forward strand.
GTCCACATTATAGGAGAGTAGTCATTTCCCGATTCCTTAGAGGAAGATCTGGCCTAGATGAACTGTCAACTGTCACTTGCAAATATGCTGTTCGCTCTGAATATTTCTAACACAATATGTAGAATTTAAATACTTTGCACTAAAATGTCCAGATTTCAACCTGGATCAATCAAGAAAACTAGTAAATGTCCATATTTGGGGGTTTAGTTATGGATGTATGGATGCACCAAACGTAATTATTCCAGGGTGTTACTTT
>NW_023339807.1:240048-242020 GCF_004916995.1 Morone saxatilis
TTTTAAAATATTCATCTAATCTGGAATAAGTCTTTTTTGTGGCTACAGTGCAATGGTCTTGAATTGAAATAGTTGGTGTCAGTTGATTTCTACTGTTGTTGTCAGTGGAAAAGCCCTAACCTGAATTAATTTTTGCACTATTTTGAGCTGATCATGTAGAGACACATGATGATGTTCATTACTGCCCAAACTGAACATCTTTAATTGAATGGTTTGTCTCTTAATGTCTCAAAATGTAAGATTTGCCAAAACATTTGAAGATCAAGTTTTTACTATCGGTAGCTTTTGCTGTCCAATGTGTAAATGTTTGTTTGTGTTTTTTCTAGGCACAGTGACTATAAGGTTGTTTCTCCTGCTCTGCGTGCGGTGGGCAACATTGTAACAGGAGATGACATCCAGACTCAGGTAGAGGCTCACTTACTCACATCAGCTACTGATTCCCTCACTTTATGTCTGCGTGGATTTATTTGTAAGGGTTCTCTTACAGGATTAAATGTTGATGTCTGTTTGTATTGTGTGTGTCATCTCAGGTAATCTTGAACTGTTCAGCACTGCCATGTTTACTCCACCTCCTCAGCAGTCCCAAGGAGTCCATCAAGAAGGAGGCGTGCTGGACTGTGTCCAACATCACAGCAGGAAACAGAGCTCAGATTCAGGTAAAGGCTGCCTCATCTGCGTATCGTGCACTGTAGGAATTCTTATTTTTCAAAAAAATTTGGCATTTCCTATCCTAGGAACAGAAGCACAAAATCCCAGAGACTGCACTTGTTGCGTCTTGTTTATTGCTATTTTATTTAACAAACAGTAGGCACTGAATATAAATTATATAAGTTATTACAATAGTGGTATAGAATTTCCATACAGACACAGTGTGCAGTACATATACAGTATAAACATTAACCAAGGTACAAAGTTACTTTAAAAATGATATTTATTGCCTAGCTTCTACATACTGTTATAAGGACAGTACTGAGTTATATGGATCTGATTGCACAAGGGATTTATATTGGGATACATTCTAGAAAGGTTTGAGACGATGCTGTAACCTGCACTTGTTTTTAAAGCTGAACTTAAGCTGCAGTCAAAACGTATTAATCCTATTTCAAGCAACATTAAACACCAGGAAAAAGTTTGAGGACCAGTGGTATAGAGTGTCGTCTGGAGAAGGGCTGCTGCTGCTGTGTGTCTGTGTAGCTGACACTATTTGTTCTCTTGTCAGAATGTGATTGATGCCAACATCTTCCCAGTACTGATTGAGATCCTTCAGAAGGCAGAGTTCCGCACAAGGAAGGAGGCAGCGTGGGCCATTACTAACGCCACCTCGGGTGGCACTCCTGCACAGATGAGGTACGTTTACCAGACTTCAACACGGGTTCTCTGCGATGAACTTAAGGCCGAAGAACACGTCACTCATGGATAAAGGGGAACATTATCAGGCATTATAGGAATGCAGCAGTGATAGTTTACTATTTGAAATGAACATGTTTCTTTGTGTGAACAGGTATCTGGTGTCTCTGAATGCCATCAAACCCATGTGTGACCTGCTGACAGTAATGGACTCAAAGATCGTACAGGTCTCTCTGAATGGCCTGGAGAACATCCTCAGACTGGGAGAACAGGAGGCCAAACAGAATGGAACCGGCATCAACCCATACTGCGCTCTCATTGAGGAGGCTTACGGTACAGTTCTACAACACATCACATAACAAAATAAACACCTCCATTCACTTCTTAGACACGGGATGGGAATTTACATTTTATTTTTATTTTTTTACTGCTGCTATACCAGAAATATTTCTGTGTGCCAACAATTGTGCAGTTACACTCAGCTTCTATAATATGATTAGGTTTCTTTGTACAATACATTATATTGTCTGTTGGTGAGACATTGAGTAATGAAATTGTTAATTAATAAAGATGTAGTTGAATGCCTGACTGTCTAATAATTCACAAGAGCACCAGCATCTCAGAC
>NW_023339807.1:242120-252430 GCF_004916995.1 Morone saxatilis
CTCACCTGCGTATCATTGTAACAGCCTAACTTCATTCAAAGTGGACAGAAATAAAATAAAACTCACCCGAACAGTCTGTTAGTCTTTTCACTGTTCCAACAATCACCAATTCTGGTTTGGTGGAAATAAATCCTTCATTCACAGACATGGGTGATTTTAAAAACTGCAGTTTCAGTTGCTCTACTCAGTTACACATGGAGGGACTTGCATGCACTAATATGCACACACAGCCAGACTGGCTCTGTCAACCAAGTTCAGAAAGGCTGTGATAGTAACACAGACAGAAGGAGTATGAGAGTGAGAGAACTTACTGTTTAAAATGAACAAAATGTCTATGTAACTCAGGAAATATCTCAAAGGGGTAGAGTTCTTGAAACTTGTTGCTTCAGACAGTTGTAGCATTACTCACTCTACTGTTGATCCTGTTAAACTTTAGCTTTGTGAATTATAGTTAGAAATGAGCTGTGTATATGTGGGTCTCTCCTTCAGGCCTGGACAAGATCGAGTTCCTGCAGAGCCATGAGAACCAGGAGATCTACCAGAAGGCCTTCGACCTGATCGAACACTACTTCGGGGTGGAGGAGGAGGACGCCAGTCTGGCTCCGCAGGTTGACCAGAGTCAAGGCCAGTTCGTCTTCCAGCAACAGGAAGGACCCATGGAGGGTTTCCAGCTTTAACCCCGCCTTACCTCCACAGCTGCTTCTTCTTCCTGGTCTCTAAACCTCTGCCAGAGACGGCGGCCTACTGGTCTGCAGACTCTCCTGGTTCCTCCCCTTATCTCTGCTGGGCGGCCAGCTCCACCAGCTCCTCCCCAGACCTTCACTTCTACTATGTTGTCACAACAACACCTACTCGGAGAGATGAAGAGAGATTAGTGAATATGGAGACGAGACGAAAGGTGAGAGCACATTCGGCTCGCTGAGGCTGTTTGAGACTTCAGGAACCTAATGCTGGTTCCCATCCCACTCATGAGATGTCTGTCATGAAAAGCCAATTCATGCTGAAGAAATAGTTCTCCTGTTTTTTCCTTAGTGATACAGTATGCTTTTCCTCTGACTTCCTGTGATATTATTTCTGTCATTCTGAATGATGTTAATGATATTTGTGTTACAATTAGAACCTGGTGTCTCCAAATCAGCATCCATATCCCTTTTTCAATGTGAAACTACCTCTTCAGTCTTCAGAAAGGAACCAGAAGGAAGGAAAGAAGAAAAGCCCTAAATGAACAGATAAAAGCAACAGACTGATTTTTTTTTTTCTTCTTTTATGATCCAATCTTGAATAAAATGCTTGGTGTTCAGATTGGTGGTGTGGTGGCTCCCCTGTCAGAAGTCTGTAGGCATGTAGTCGATGTAAATACAGTACTACTGTATGTCCTGGTGTTGCCATACTGTCAGTCTGAAGAAGCTGCACGTGGTCTCTGGGCTGGGCTTTTATTTATTTGTCTTTTAGGAGCTGTGGAGAAGCTCCTCTTTCTCTTCTCCACCCCTCAGCTCTGACCAAAGGCGACTGCTTCCTGGTTTATGTAAGTTAGTTTGAAATCTCTTAACAGTGTTGGCTCTTTGCTAGTGTTTCGCTGCTTATTTTAAATGTTTTCAGAGAGCAGTATCAGGGCAAGACAGGTGCTGTCTATGTTACACGATGCAGTGTGTGCAACAATCTTGCTAGTTAAATGTTGTTTTCTAATTTCTCACTTGAACTAGCAACGTAATATATCTTAAATTATTTTTTCTGCCTGCACTCATTTCTTTGATGTGATGGGATTCTTCAACTAACTGGAGGGTTTGTATATTATATATACATGTAAGAAAGTGTAAAGAAAGTATTTAAGTGGCTGTGGGAAGGTGTGATATGCAATTCCGTTTTGGGACTGGTGTGCAGTTGTACCATTTCCAGTCCATCACTGCTTCTCCTTTATGCACCCCTGAACGTTTCTGATTTACTTTGAGGAGGTTTGTCTCCTAAATTTTTTTTCATGTCCTGATTATGTGGTTTGAAGTCTTAAGATGGAAGCGCAGTGTTTTGTTTTCCCTTGAACCATGATTTTTTGTTTCAATCCGTGCACATTTGAGTACAGTAATTGGTGGAGAACCGAACATGAAATTAATCTATATTTACGTGAAATGGAAAGTATTTGTAATGCAGAAATTACATCAAGCACATTTAATCGTGTATAGTTTTCTAATATTTCTGGTTTGTATGATTGTATATCATTTTTTAGGTTTTGGTAGTGTTTTTGTTTTCTCTTGTTTGGGAATTAATTTGCTGTGTTCTTGTGGCTCTCAGTAGACATTGTGTATTAGAGCTCCAGCAGCCTGTGTACAGAGTGAATTACTGTATGCAGCCACAGTCTGCGCTTCCTAACACGGACTGGATCCCAGAGGTCCGACAGTGAAGCCGGGTCAGGCTGTCTGTAATGATGCCTGGTTCTTCTGGGTGGGGATGCACACGTATATTGTGTAACAAGAGTTAATAAATTGACCTGTTGGATACAAACCATACACACTTGCATTACAGCTTATTTGTCTTTTCTTTAGTAAAGTTCTCATACTGATTGACGGTCACATTCACTGTCGAACTGACTTTCGTTTTGCTGTTGTTGGATTGAAGTACATTTACTCAAATATTATACTTAAGTATAGTTGAGGTACTTGTATGTCCACTTCAGTTACTTGTTGGTTTCCAGATCAACTTTTTTTACCAAAACCACATAATCCGTTTATAAAATGATTAACTGGATATTTAAGGTCCACTGTGTGGATTTAGTGTCATCTAGTGGTGGAGTTGCAGATTGCAACTGAAAAGTTTCACCCTCCCCTTCCAAGTGTGTGGGAGAAACTAAGGTCACTGTGAATGCCCCATCTACAGTCAGTGTTTGGTTTGTCTGTTCTTGGCTGCTGTAGAAACATGGTGGACTCCATGGAAGGTGACCTGCAGTGTCTGTAGATTCTAAGGTAACAAAAACACAACAATTCTTATTTTCATGTTATTATACACTAATGAAAACATACCTAAGAATATTATATTCCATTTCTGCCAATAGATCCTCCTAATGTCACACACTGGACCTTTTGTAAGACCTCTAAATGAAAATGACTTAATTGGCACATTTAAAGAAATATCTATTTATGCACTGTTCCTGGAACTTTAAACTGTATAGATAAATAAAAGATATATATATATATAATATAATTTCCATAGGTATCTTTTCATTGTATTTGTTGTTTCGTTTTTTTTTTTTTTATGTTTGGTATTGATGTTTTTATGTATTTAATTCCATTCAATTCAATTTTATTTGTATAGCGCCAATTCAAAACAAAAGTTATCTCAGGACACTTTTCAAATAGATCGGTTCTAGACCGAACTCCTTATAAAATTATTTAAAGAGACCCAACAGTTCCCACCATGAGCAAGCACTAGGCGACAGCGGCAAGGAAAAACTGCCTTTTAAGAGGCAACCTCGACCAGTTGGGTTTAGGGAAAGAGAGAGAGGGGATGGGTGGTAAAGAGAGGACAGAGACAGACAACGTTGTACAGCAACAACAATACTAGTAAAAATGATGACGATGACGATAATAGCCACAACACACTGGACCTTTAAATATATTATATAAATATCAAAGTACTCTGTCTAAAAGGCCGCCCTCCTATGAATGGTAGTGTGTTTGCAGTGAATGTTGTGCATTACGTGATCCTGAGATATGAAGTTTGTGCAATTTAACAACAGCACTATTTTGCAATTTCTACTTATAATACCCTGTCAGTTGTTACTGTATGATAAAGGCACACCATCAGGGTGGATTTGTACACAATTTTATTGGATAAATGTCAAGTGCCAGAAAAACATGGTTAATATGTGGCATTTGTCATAACATAACATTCAGAGATCTACCAGAAACTGTTCACCTCTTCTGTTCTTTCTACATTTTCACTTTGAATGAATTGTCGATGAATGGGAAATGGACCTGTATAGCGCCTTTCTAGTCTTCCCACCACTCAAAGCGCTTTTAAACTACATGCCACATTCGCACATTCACATAACATTAGAATCTAGTGGCAGAAATGGAATATAATATTCATAGGTATGTAGTGATTAGTGTATAATTACCTGGAAATAAGAATCATTGTGTTTTTGTTACCTTAGAATGAGCTGTTTTTATCTACATAGAGAGCGGGTCCTTCAGCTCTTTCGGAAGGGAGGGTGAAGCGAGGGAACTGCAATCTGCCACTACACTACTAGATGCTCTTAAATCCTACAAAGTGGACCTTTAATAACCACTAATAAGCCATTAGTAACAATGTAGAAATTATATTACAAAGTGATAACAAAATATAGGATAGGAATGGTATAAATGATGTAAAATCATTTTTGTGATTTTGTCTTTACAATTAAGAGGGCAAAATATTTTGGGACTCATGTATATAATAATATAATATAATATAAATATGAGCATATGAACTAACATCAAATAATACAAACAGTCCTCCTGTCATCTCTACACACGTCAGATGAATCAGTGGTACAATGTCTGTCTGTTTATTGTTGAAAGTGATATCCTCCAGTGACGATTACAAGCTCACTTATATCCTGTTACAGCGTGGTATTTGTTGCTGGGAGCATTTTGCAGTCCTCACAGCTGTGAGAGAATTTCAAGTTTCTGTTGAGCTCTCAGGCTCCTGTTCTGCCCGCAGTCATTCGATTGTGGTCTTGGAGGCCTTATTTTGTGCAACAAATGGAGACCCAGTTTTCATAAAGGCCCACCTGCTAAAATAACAAAGATAGTGCCACATTGAAAAGGGTTTACGGGAAGCTGGTGTGTATCTATAGCTATCTAATATTTAAAGTTGTTATGGTTCTTCTCTTCCTTCCTATCGTCTTATTTTTTGTTGCACAACCAGACTGACCAGTTTAGAGGTGGGGATTTTCAGCTTGGATGAAACTGAATGACTAACAGGCCTGAGGTTGTTTACCCTCTCATCATAACAGGCTGGCCACAGTCGCTTTCACACAGTGGATTAATTGTCTCCAATGTAATTTTAAGTTGTGCGGTGTATGAACCTCCTTATTAAGGATGATTCGTTTTTGGATGCGTGTACATAACTGTGTTAGCAGATCAAATAATCTTCACTGACTGATAAAGCAGAGCAAACAAGTCTGGCAGAGAAAACAAACTGAGCGTGTGTAGCTGTCAAAACAGAGACATTATATTCTTGAAAGTGAGCTGTTAAAACCCACAGGATTCACTTCCATGACAGCACCCAGTGGATACAGTATGAGGCCATTACCTCCTGCTTTCTGTCTCTGTTTTAAAGATGCAGAAGAAAAAAACAAAAAACAGAAGCCATATATTCGTCTGTCATAGTCATCTATTAAAATCGAGTATCAAGGAAATGCATTTATCATTATACAACACAAGGTTGTACAACAAAATAAAAGTTTACAGTCACTTCATGCTACACACATAACACCAAATAATAACATTTCTATTAGAATAACATAAAATAAAATAAACTATCATAAAGTTATTTATATACATATATACATACACATATACGCCCAGGAAGTAATTCTGCAGTTTATTTTTTGAATTTATGTCAGTGTCATCCACTTTGACTGTGGCTGCGTTTCATTAGTCGTTCACTTGCCCTCGGGGGAATCAGTCCCCCGCCGCCATCATAAGGTGCTCGTCAAATTGTCTGGAAAAACTGAACGTGAACTTTGGTGAGAATGACCCTCGAGGCTGGAGGATGCGAAGTGAACAACGATGCACTCCGATGTGGAACACCTTCACAATGCTTGTCAGGTTTACGTCACTTGCTGCTATAACCCCGACGCTGCCAATGAGTAGACTCCAAGGCAATGCGTTTCATTTAAAACTCCCCCTCCCCCCCCGCCACTTTCCCTCCGCGCTCCCCCAAGTGGCCTCCGTTTTGTACATGTCGGCCTTACACGTCTTGAGGCGCTGATCCGGGGGACGGCTCCGCCATTTTGTGGCGGACCCGGTGCACGGGGCAATTGCTAACCGTATCTGGCACATTTTCATGACTTTTTGAGCATGTTTGGCGGCCGCCAAATATGCGGTCTAAGAGGCAGAAAATAATAATAAGAATTCCTTCAATAACAATAGGGCCTTGCACTGGTCAGTGCTCGGTCCCTAATAATCTTTATTGTCCACAAATGTGGAAAGTTGCCTTTTGCTTCACAGGTAGTTTAAAACATATAATCATATCATCACAATGTAGACAATAATAAATAACACAACATGCACAGTACAGAGAACAATAATGGACATGGTTCCAGTGTATGACTTGAGCAGAGTTATCGCATTAGGAATGAATGCTAAAAAGAAAGTAGTCATGAAATGAGTGAATTGAACCACCTTATTACCACCGTCTATTTCAAGTTTGCTCAAATTAGCTGGCATAAGCCACTATAAACTACTGGTCAGACCAGACCAGACCAGACAAAACTTAGTGTTTTTTTTTCTTTCAGAAGTTAGATTGTTTTGCTCTAACCAATCAGAGACAAGAAAGACAGTTTATTGTGGAGTCTCATTCCCAGGTTCTCAAATATCAATGCTTTCGGAATGACACTCAACAATAAACTACCTTCAAGCTGCCAACCCATAGCGTTTTTTGATATTTTTCAGCTCGGTTTGGTTGTTTTGGTTGAGGCCCGGTGGATTCTTGCACCTTCCTTAGAAGGAATTTGGATATGTTAAATACATTTAAATACATTTTTAATTGACATGAGGTTCATCCTTTACCCAACCCCAATCATTTTGCACAGAATGAGAGAATGTTCTATGATATGTTCTATCAGTCAGTGGTAGACCAGTGCAGTGCTGTTCGTAGTGGTATGCTAGGGAAGCAGCATCAAAGAGTGCCAGGAGGCTGAATCTATCTATCTAGGGGCTGTGTATTGGCAGTAATCCAGCGATACGATACGTATCACGATACAGGGTTTACCATAATATATTGTGATATACTAAAATATTGTAAGCAAGGTGATTTATTGCAAAATATATTACATTTAATTTTTTAGAAAACTGTGATATAAAGGACATGCCACCATATGCATTAAAAATAGTTGTGTAGTCCCTGTAACATCTAACATCATAGCCCTCAGTTTTAACAGTTAGTTGTTGGGGGTATAAACACACAAATAGTGTTTCTGAGAATCAATACAATATGACAAAACAAAATATTGCAATACTCCAGTGTATTGATATTGTCTTACAACCCAGCAACATGACCTGTTGCTGTTGAATAAAGATTCAATGTTTCTGAGCAGCACTAAAAAGTTCCATTGACCTCCATGGAGGATGGTATTTCAGAGGTATATCTTATGGATCACATGTAATTGACACTATCTGCAAGGTTAGTCACCATAAGATCTGACAAAAGTGACGTATGTGTGTTAAGCACCTTTGATGACTGACTTGAGCAGTGGGTATTCATAGAATCCACTATTGATTGTGTGTCTTAACTATTGTGCAGGTTTTGTTAGTTCTTCCTCATTCTTACATGTCCTTAGACTTCAGCATCGATCATCACAGAAAGCATTTAAGTGAGAGGAAAGTTTCTCAACCTTCCTGACTTGCTGTCACATAGGCATGATTGATGCTGAATGGTAGTGCTTCAGACAATGTGACTCATTGACCGTGTCTCAAAATGGCAACTATTCAGTTATCATCATCACTGTAACAGGCCTGAAGCCAAGGCATTGGGTGATCGGTTGGAGTCAGTAAACACACACTAACAGTCTGCAGACACTGATCCCTGTGTTAGCACTGATGTCTGCTGTATCCATTCTCATCCTGACATGACATACATCCAGATTTTATTGATCATGTATGTGTGCATGTACAAACTTTCAAGTTAAAGGGACAGGAACAATAGAACATTTTTTTCTCTTACCTGTGATGCTATTTATTCATTTATTCTATTGATTGTTTTTGTGTGAGTTGTCGAGGTTTGGACATATACGCTATAGAGGCCTTCTCTACAATTTAATGGTACCAGAACACACTCAATTTGTGGTACTTCAAGCGCCCAAAATACTACATTACAGACATACAACAACGTCTCATTCTAAAAATCATGACCAAGATACACAAGATTATTCAAAATAATCCACACCCTTATTCTTTTGGTTTTTTCTCATGAGCCTCATTATTTTTATAATGATGGGATATCCCAGATTTATGGTAAATGGTAAATGGACCTGTACTTGTATAGCGCCTTCCTAGTCACACTACGTGCCACATTCACCCTTTCACACACATTCACACAGCGATGGCAAAGTCCACTTGCTCATTCATACACATTCACACACCAATGCTGTGCATCGGGAGCAATTTGGGGTTCAGTATCTTGCTCAAGGATACTTCGACACGTGGCAGGAGGAGCCGGGGATCGAACCAACAACGGGATCCGCACAAGCACCCTCTCTGACCTCTGGCGGGACAACTCCCTGATTGGGGGACGACCCGCTCTGCCTCTGAGCCATATATAGATATACATTACATTTGATTTGCTGAAACTTCTGAAAACATACATACATCTTTTTAAATGTAAAGTATAATCATTAAGAACTTTCAAAATGTACAGTTCAAAAGTGGATTTTGGTTGAGAAGTTTATATGAGAAGTTCATATGCTGGTGCTTCTTCTGTGGCAGTGTCGTGAGATTGAACCTCTGTGCAAACTTGTGCAGCTAGTCTGCTCTCTGCAGTTTGTCACCACAGCAGTTTTGAGAGGATTGGCTGCAGGTACAGAGAGGGACGAGGTACAGTGCTGACCAGTGCTGGACTGTCGCTCTGACACTGAGCTTCCAGACACAGAGACGGAATCTGTGGTTTTGCTCGAGTATTCATACAGATTCTTCCTGAAAGCACTCTTGGTGTTTTGTTCCTTCTTAAAAAGGATTATATAGCACTTCGGGAAAAAATGACAGCTCAGGATGCCGAAGTTGGAGATGAGAATGACCACCATCTCCACAGCTGGCAGGTACACTCCTGAAGTGGTGACGTAGACAGGAACAAAGAGCAGCCACGAGATGAGGTAGAGCAGCATGCTGAACGTGATGAACTTTGCCTCATTGTAGTGCTGTGGCAGTTTGCGTCCTTTGAAGGCACAGATGAAACACACAAAAGCCAGAACAGCTATGTAGCCCAGCATCACCCCGAAGGCCAAATATGAGCCTTCATGACAGTCCTCCATCAGACTGGTTGGAAGCCTGATGATGTGATTATATGGGCTTTTGAGGACCAGCCAGCAGATGCAGGTAGTTACCTGTAAGGCCACACAGATGCTGACGATGATGTAAGGCTGGTAGAGCCTCCGCAGAACCTCCTGCAGTTTAGGGTCACACCGGAAGGCTAGCAGGATATGCAGGGTCTTGACCAGGATACAGGAGACACACAGAGTGAAGCTGATGCCAAAGAGCACCTGTCGTGCCTTGCATTGGAGGCTGTTGGGCCGGCCAACAAACAGCATGGCACTGATGTAACTGATGACCACAGAGAACAGGATGGTCTGGCTAAGTGGCCCTCCTGCAGCTTTCACTACAGGGGTGTCCCGCTGATGTAGGAACAAAGCTGACACCAGCACAGTCAGGAGGATTCCCAGGGCAGAGAATGTCAGGAGCACCACAGCAAAGCCGTCCTGCCAGGAGAAGAAGAGCAGGGTTTTGGGGATGCAGCTGGAACTGCCCTTTGGAGACCACTCTGTGTTTGTGTCACAGCTCAAACACTGGTCCATATCTGCAGGGATGAAGGAGCATAGGTACAGAATAAAACAACCACATGCAAGCACTGTGCACAAAGAATTCCAAACCTAATCTGGATAATCAGCTAACATACACATCATAGCTTGATGAGAATAACCAGGTAAGCTAGAAGGCAAGTGGATTGTTTTAATCTTGAAGATGTTTCTTCTCTTAATCCACATAGCAAAATTAGTCTGGTACAATGACATCCCACTTACACTTGGCCAAGATACAGCAATGAGTTATGGTCCACGGGTGGTCCAGATATGGTAGCCACAAATAGCCCATGATATAGCCATATCTCAACTGTATGATTGTAGATGGCCCTATGTTGGACCAGACAAGTTTCAGCACTGGTTCTAGATGTCAACTTTGACTCAACCTTAACCAAGCCACTTCATTATTGCACACACCAGACAATCTCTCTTCCTCTCCTCTGGTTTAACATTGGGCCAGAATAGGACCAGCTATCGTCATACTGATAGTTGGCTGAGATATGGCTGTATGCAACTTCACTTCACCTCTAGATGCCACTAAACA
>NW_023339807.1:252438-253401 GCF_004916995.1 Morone saxatilis
CACTGGTCCTTTAACCAAAGCATGGGCATTAACTGTTGTGCATGGAATGTGTATATGGGGGGCCTTGCCTGTATTATTAGAGTAGTAGTTCTCAGTGCAGTTGATGCATTCATAACAACAGGTGTGTTGACCCTCAGCCGTTTTCTTGAACTCTCCAGGGACACAGCTATTGGAGCATTTTGAGATGATGTGCTGAGGGAAACGAGGAGAGACAATGATTAAAGACTATTCATTCTTTTATTTATTTAAATTCAATTCAATTCAATCAATTTTTAATAACGCATACGTGGTTATTAGTTATTCATCCTACACAAATAATTCATTCAATTAATCAATTTTTATTTTGTATGGACAATTCTAACAAAAGTTAGTCTCAGGAACTTTTCAAATACGAGCAGGTCTAGACCGAACTCCTTAATACACCGTATTGTGTAGGATACAGTACATTTAAACTGATACAGTACATTTAAACTGAAATCATATTTTTAGCTTGCTTAGGTCAGCTTTAACGGTCTGAATGTTTTCAGTAAACAGACACTGCAGTATGTGTGTTGGTTTCTGTATTTATACAAAATGACATCAGGGTAGCAGAATGAGGGCCTACCTTTAGGCCCTGCAAATGTCGAGTGGTGCTGTAGTTGGTGTAGGTGAAGGTGTTGTTGTGTGGGTGATACTGAGCTACAACATCATGCACATGGATTCTCCCTTCATCTGACTTCCACATTGTAACATCATAGCCCAGGTTGATGTCTCCCCTGCTGTCAAACGTATAGCTCTGTCCTTGAAGTTTAAACTCCTGCATCCACAGAGCTTTCAGCACCTACAGGACATGAGACATTTCATTTATCAAGTCAGTGCCTTGGATAAGTCTATTAAACCACACTACTTGCATACTAGGACTGCCTTCTTTCATTTACGTAATATTACAAAAATTAGACACATCCTATCACAGACAGATGCAGA
>NW_023339807.1:253501-257891 GCF_004916995.1 Morone saxatilis
ACAACAAAGCTGAACAAAGATAGATAATTGCATCTATCCCCATCCTCTAGCTTAACCTGAAACATTCTTTTTTATCTTAATTGATAGTGACAGCTGAAGAGTGATCATGGGAGTCTTCAACACCGTTGCTGTCATTGCAGTTAGCTTCTCCTGGTTAGTGTTAAAAAGTTAGTTAGTTAAAAAGAGTTAAAAAATAGTTAGTAGTACCCTCCCAAGATCTAAACAGTGGATGGTAAAAAAGTGCCTTCAAACTGGATAAAAAGTAAAAAAAAAAAACACACCAGAAAAACACCCTCTTTTATATCCCTATGGTAAATAAAACTCAATAAAGTGTCCCCTTGGGTGGCCTTCCAATGGCCAAAACATGGTAAAGTGCCCTTTAGGGTGCTAATCCTAACCCAGACTAAGCTGTTTCTCAATCACAAGTTTGTGAGTGCTGGTACCCATGTTATATTATAGAAAGTAGCTGTCCAAATCCAATTAATCATCTGGGAAGCCTGTGAGTCTGCATATTTGGATTCATATTTGGAGATAAGGTGGACCTGGATAGTAACAGGTTTCATGGGAAATGTGGTAATAATAGTCTATAGAAAAACACTTTCCAACATTTCCACAGGTGTGAGAAAGAGGCTGCCAATTGTCTCAACCCTGTGTTTACGGTAAGTACACTGAGGTATCATATTTAATGTGGCAATAATCTCTCTCAACAGCCAAAACCTAACCCCTTAACTGTTATCTGAATCTAACCTTACCCATAATCCTAGCTGCCTGTAACCCTAAACCCTTTTCCGCATCCTAAAATTAATCCATGTGGACCTTATGAATGCAACACAAGGGCACACTCATGTATGTCATTACCTCCCAGGGTTGCACGGTGCCTGGAGTTTTGCAGTCTCTGCTCTTGCAGATAGATGCCACAGCCTGAGCGATAGCACTCACAGCCATCTCAATACTGAAGACAGAAGCAGCATGAGAGTGTTCTCTGAGGATGTTCACAGCTTTAGACACCAGCTTAGTGTCTCCAGAACCTTCAGTAGCATTTAGCTGCCTGTAGAACTCCTGCATGAAGGAGTTATTCTCCGTGTAGTCCTGTCCAGCCGCCTCCAGCCTGCTCAGGTACTCACTGAATGATGACATGTCTCCCCTTTTGAAGGTGAAGCCCACAACATGTCCTATGTCCTCCAGAGTTAAGTTACCTGTCACAGAGCTGGAGGAGGACCAGCTGTCACTGGCCACCCAGACTCTTCTCATTGACCTCATGTTCTGTCCTGCTTTCAGCGTCTGATTCTTAAGCTCCTGGTATAGGTACATCATGTGAGTTGATGTGGCAAAGGACACAATCAGCTGTACCTTGGGGTTCCTGTAAATGGTTTCGGCAGTCTGCATGACAGCAGAGCAGACATCAGGGTTGCTTACAGACTGAGGTAGGATTGATTTAAAGGCCACACAGATCCCCTTTTCAGAAGCGTGGGACACAAAGAGGTCAAGCGCTGAACTGCCGTAATTTCCATCTGTGGTAACTATTCCCACCCAGTTCCAGCCATAGGTGCTGAGCAGACTGACCATGGCAGCTGTCTGATGATCATCATTAGGAATGGTCCTCATGAAGGTGGGGAAGCGGCTCTTATCGCTTAGAATGACAGCGGTCGATGAATAACTGATCTGGAGAAAACAAAAGCAATGTTATTTTCAGAGATGCCAATTAAAGCAAAAAGTACAGAAATCTGAAAGGCAATGGCGCCCTTCCAAACTATTAGAATATCGTTCAATTTGGCAAGATAATTTAAAACCTATAGAAAGGGCCCTCATAATGGACATAGGCCGCTATTATTCAAGACTAATAGAAGCAAAATAAGAACAACCCTAGGTTTCTTCAGCACTGTAGCCAGGCTGACAGAGACTCAAAGCTCTATTGAGCCATGTATGTGTTCTTTTATGATAAAATTAATAATATTAGAGACAAAATGAATCACCAAATATCCTCAACAGGTATCGCTGTCTCTCCAAGTTCAGGAATATTGAAAACGTATTATGTGAAATATATATGTCTCTTTACTACACAATCCCCCCCTTTGTCATTGATGAAGCAAATACAACTTCATATTACAATAGTCAAACATTAAAGACATCCAAGCGCCATTCAAATCTGTTTTGCAAGACTAACACAAATTGAATATTGGTTCATGTAAGTTACTCATAGCCCAGAGAAATAATATGACCTGAGATATTAATGCATAATATGGAGCTATAAGTAAAAACTGAAAGAAAACACCGCATTATGGACTTTATTATGTAATTACCGTATCTATATACTTAATACAGTATGTATAAAAATAACAGAACTATGAGCCAGCAGATCATAAAAGTCATACGTATCCTCTGGATTGTATACAAAGTGTTTAAAAACAAAAAGACAAGATACTGCTCTTAATATACAAATATAAATGTTCACGATGTTCATATTCCCCTGCATACGAAGTATAGTTTACTCGTAGCATTGTTTATATATCAACGTTATCGAATACGATGAGGCAGTGGGGGTCCATAGCGCGTCAGACCCTTAATTACAGTGTATTCAATTAACTATCATTTTCAAAAGTTTCTACTACCTTTGCTGGCCTCACTGAGGCATGGCCTTAATGTGGTTGTCCACTTGATATTTTGCAGATGCACTGTACTTGCAGAACGACATGACAGGTCTCTGCTTTTTGTGGATTTGGGGAAGTCATCCCCACGTATCACTGTAATCGTGTCTCTATACATAAAAAAAAAACATGATTACAAAGTCACAAAATACTGACTTATGCATTAAATTTTTCTTGTACTCTGATTAGTCTTCATTACAGTGCATATACCACCGAATGCACTCTGATATTAGTATTACATTAGTTTAAATATAACATTAGCTCATATGCAGCTAATTCACATGAGCTAACAATACACCTAAAATTACATGAAACAATATTATTAAAAGTCACACTTACTTACTTTATTTAATGATACCAAAGCGGCAGTCAGAAGCGTGGAAGGAGACAGGAGAATAGACCGAACAGGAAGCATCACGGTGACGGTGGAGTCAAATGTTGGAGAGTGGGCGGGGTTTAACCGTTTAACTCCGCCCAAATTGAGGTCTGGCGGGTCTGCGGACTCTTGCATGGGTTAAGACCTTCGCGTATGGATCGGATTGGAAAAAGGCGAAAGGAATGTCTCAAAATTACGTAAACGAGCAGGGATGAATTGTGCGTGTTGGATGATCGCTAAACACAGAACTCCAACACTTCACACAGGAACGTAAGAGTCGCAAATGAAATTTCAAGACAAATGCACATGCGAGACGTGAAATATTTTACAAATTGGTATGATTTAATTAGCAAGTTTCCAAACATTTGAATAAATCATTACACCTTTGTGCAAATACCAATTTACAAGTCACGAATGTTGACTTTGCGTTTGCCAAAATTATAATCTATACCGCAGTGGATTTGCGGTGTTTTGAATATACGAATAATATTGATTACTGTTTTAGATCTTGGGAGGGTATTACTAACTATCCAAGGTAATACCATCTAGAGTAACAATATCTTTAGACAGTGCGAGTCTCGGATTTGGGGCCAAGTACAAGAACTAATTTAGATAATTGAGTATTTCATCCAGGCTTGATTGATAGATATAACTGTGAATCATCTGCATGACAATAAAGTTAATGGACTGATTCCTAATAATGTTGCCTGAGGGAAGCATATATAAAGTGAATAGAATTGGTCCAAGCACAGAACCTTGTGGAACCCTATGACTGACTTTAGGATTCATCGTTAATGTGTACAAACTGAGAACGATCGGATAAATAGGACTTAAACCAGCTTAATGCGGTTCCTTCAATGCCAATCAGATGCTGAAGTCTCTGTAATCGAATATGATGGTCAATGAATACCACTGCTGTCTCTTGTGCTGTGATGAACTCTAAATCCCTGACTGAAAATCCTCAAATAAGCTGTTGCTATGTAGATATGTCACACAACTGTTTGGCGACTACTTTTGTCCAGAATTTAGAGAGGAACGGGAGGTTAGAATCGGTCTATAGTTTTGGCTAAAACTCCTGGGTCGAGAGTGGGCTTTTTAAGAAGGGGTTTAATTACAGCCTACTTTAAAGGACTCGTGTACATATCCTGACAATAAAGAAAGATTGATCATATCCAGTAAAGAAGTGCCAATTAAGGGTACAACTTCTTTAAGCAGCCTAGTTGGGATTGGATCGTAACACAGACAGGTTAGTCAAAGTCAAAGTCAAAGGTTTGATGGCTTCGATGTAAGAAATTATTGAAGTTAATTGATGCAGCTCGATAGCAGAAAAACAGTCTAAATATATATCTGATTTTACATTAGTTAAAGT
>NW_023339807.1:257916-258539 GCF_004916995.1 Morone saxatilis
CCTGTTTTTCCTGTTTTTCCTGTTCCTATCCTTTTTTTTCATTAAATTTTGTAGGGAAATATTGTACTTTTCACTCTACTATCATTATCTGATAGTAATATCTACTAGTTACTGCAGGTTATCATGTAACAAACAAACATACCATCATTTTATGAAAAATAAGCCATAAGTTATTAGCATCATAGATTCAACTACCCAACAGTCGAAGAATAGTGTGGAGGCTAGTTTTTGCTCTTGTAAATTTTAGCGTGACTGAATTATCTTAACTCAAGGTTTACTTGAAAACTTCTTTCAGAGCTTTGAATCACATATAACGTTTTTCATCTTTGGTTTGAGCAAAGACCATGAATGAATGAAAAGCTTCAGATGTGGTTGAAAGATCCAGAAAAAAAGTTAGCAGGTGGATGTTAAAATGTGGCAGAGGCATCTAAAAACGTTATTTCCGACTGCAGCTGAAACTATGGTGGTTGCGAAACTTGTGAAAAGAATATACCTAAACCAGTGTTAGTTTGGCTTTTAAACATGGCAGATGGAATGGAAGGCTACCTGCGGTGTCTGTAGCTAAAAATGTCTCATTCTAACATAGCGAAAGCACAGCGACTCTTATTTTCAGTTGATTATAC
>NW_023339807.1:258586-260453 GCF_004916995.1 Morone saxatilis
CCTGTTACACACTGGACCTTAAGAACAATCTTTAAAAATCTCCTGTATGACATGTTTTAAGATATTTAAACAAATAGTGTGCTAAGACTGCCCTATCATGTTTCTACAGTAGCCCAGAATGGACAAACCAAACAGTGGCTCTGATAGGATGTTTCGCATCCACTGTTCTTCTCTTCTGTGCTTTGAAAAGGGAGGTTGAAGCCAGGGAATTGCATCTACACCACTAGATGCCTTTAAATCCTACACACTGATCCTTTAAGTAAAACTTCCTTTGACCACATGAATAGCATGTTATTTTGTCTCTTACAGGACTGAACTGTATGCTTAACTTTGTTAACACTCAAAGGAGACCTTTCTGGAGTTTGGGTGATTCATCCAAAGAGTCAAGGTTAAAACTTGAAATGTGAAGTTGAAAAAGTAAAACAGAAAAATAACCTGGCTGTTTATCGTGATGTCATTCATATTAGGTTGAATGATCTCACCTGATACATCGCTGTATGTGGGGTCCAGAGAAAGTGTTGTCTTTGTCTACGTCTTCGTGAATGGGAAAGATCCCTCCAATGATGATATCTCCTGGAGCTGTAGCTTTCAGCACTCTGGTACTATTTTCACTGGCATGTCCTGTTTCCAGAATATTGAGGAAAAGTGCTGTGTGCAAATAGATTAGAAGAGCAGCCCGGGCCATACTACTTTCTCCTCTGCTCCTCTGTGTCTGCTTGCTATGCTCTTTCCCTCTCTCACCAGCCTCTCTGTGGTTCTTTGCCTCCAGCAGGGTGATACTCGCCTTCTTAAGCATCTTCACAAAAATGAAAGAGAATTTCCCCCTTGCTTCCTCCTTCACAGGTTACTATTCTCATATTCTCCCCTGCAGCCCTGCCCACTTCTTCATGAGTGACAGCAGGCTGAGTCACCGTTCTGCTGAAGACACATCCGTCATAATTGTTGTTGCACTTGAGCAGTTTTTGACTCTCGTTGTTTGAAAATATTATTTTGGGACACCACACCTTTCACAACATGCATGAACACACCCTGTATACACATACACACACAGACACAGACACACACAGTCATTTTTTTTTTTTTTTTACAGCAGTTTTAATTACAGCAGTAACAATTAGATTGATTCACATAAAATTAATTGCTTATGATAATCAATTCATTGTAAATTGTTTTTATTGTACATCAGCTATTTTGATATTAAAATTATTACTATTAAAATTAAACTTAAGTGGTAACAATTGTATAAAGAAGATGCAATTACATTAGTCTTACTTTATTTGGATAAATTATGTTACACACATTATAAATAAGTTTGGAGAAATGCTGCAAGTGAGTAATGTTTATTATGTTATGTAATATATATTATATATATTATACTCATTACTATTTTAAGTTCAATTAACTGAATGTAATTGATACAAGCAACTTCCCAAGTTGTCTTAACAATACATACTTGAGGTATCACTTTGCAGATTCAACTGACTGAATACTGCCTGTTTCTGATCGGAGAATGAGAATTGGGAAGACTTGGTAAACTTGGTAAACGTCAAGGCCCCTATAGGTTTCTGTCTGTTAAAAGGAAGTTGTTGTTTTTTTAAAAAGGAGACTTTTTTTGATCATTTTCCTAGACAAGTTGGCGCAATAAAAATTAATTAAAACATTTATTTGAATTGAATCCAAATCCTGAGTTTGGTTTGTCAATTCTAGAAACATGGCGGTTTAACAAGGTGGACTCATGAAGGGCGACGTTGGAATCTATAGATAAAAGCGTGTCATTCTAAGGTAATGAAAACAGAACGATTCTTATATTCAGGTGATTTTATGCTAATGAGAACATTTAACTTTAATATTATATTCCATTTATGAC
>NW_023339807.1:260465-261559 GCF_004916995.1 Morone saxatilis
TACACACTGGACCTTTAAGGCATTCTGTTTCCTCAGACAGTTCCAGCTGAACTGACTGGTTTTACAGTAAAGGTTTAGGTTAGGTTGGGTTTTTTGATATAAAATAAAGTGTTAACATATAACACAAGAACAACACTGTCTGTACCATAACGTTATTACAGGAAAGAGGGAGGAGAATGCTCATACCAGCTCTACCACTCCGCTAGGTGGCAGCACCGTAATAAAAACACTCTCACTATCTCAGTGGCACATGCGCACAGGATCCGACTGTCCGGAAATGAAAATAAATTCAGTGACGGAAGAAGAAAGATGGAGGCGGCAGTGTTCATTCTGTCACTGGTGGACTGCTGTGCACTGATTTTCCTCTCGGTCTACTTTGTATCCTTTTCTTCTCTGTGTTTTAAGCTGCTTGTCGAGTTTACCCGCCAAAGCGGCTGGCTAGCAGAAAGCCCTGAAGAATGCCTTTATTTCTGTTAGTATGTTACATTAATGCTAAGTGGCTAACCGGTTAGCCGCCTTGTTACAAGTGTCAGTGACATGCTAGCGTGGATTCAGTTCGCTGGAAGCTTGTTTTAACCGTACGACAGTGTGTGGTCACATGAAGACATAACAGAAAGCTACATGGACAGATTGAAATCAGGACAGCGGGACATAAGAAAGTGTTGTCTTCAGCTGGCTAACTACTGCCACTAAGAGCCGAGATATGGGACTAAATGTTACCTTGTCAGCAAATGTGTCTTTTACAACATTACTATAATAACTGTAATAACTATTTCAACTACTGTCTTCGAACAGTATGCCACTAGCATTTTACATGTACGTGAAGTAGTAAGGTAAACACAGGTGATACAATGGTTTTAATTAATATTCTGTTCCATTCAGTCAAACAGAGTCAGGCTGTTGTTATTGTTGTTATTGTGCATGTTGGCTCACTGGAAATGATCTGATGATCTAAATGGAATTTAGAGCCTTAAAGCTGCAGTAGTTTTGCTGATACTTTCACTATATTCTGACAGAAGTATATGAGAGCGATAATCTGTGAAACAACAATCATCTTGTTTTTTCCACCAATTAATAAGATAAGATAAGATATT
>NW_023339807.1:261588-263347 GCF_004916995.1 Morone saxatilis
GCAAAGTGGATAGAGAAAAAAAACCAGTATAAGAACAGTATGAAATAAAATAATATAATATCATATAATAATAACACTGTACAAGAGAGAAAAAACAGTAAAAACCACAACAGATAACACAATAACACAAATACTAGGACAGGATGCAGCCTTTCATTAGTACCAGTGTTTATCCTACTATTTCAAGTCAAAATTAGAGATTACCCTCTTTTACATCTTTCTAGATAACGTTTTTACAACATATTTAACAACTATTGAAAACTTAAAACTCAAAACTCATAAATTGTCAAAAACTTCCTTTTTGATTTGTACATTTCAAGTTTAGGGTTGGACCTTTTATTGATTTGTTGTACAATTGAATTTATTTTTAAAATATGAAATATACATTAATTGCTCATTATATAGTTTATTGTTAATGTCATGTTTGCTATGCTGGCACATCTTTTGAATGCTTCCCTTTGGTGTTCTCGGCGTGATAAATCAAAGTGACTCTTCATTTGCAGTCAAGTATCAGATGGAGTAAAACAAATACACTAAAATCTGAATAATCTGGTGAATTAGATTGGGTGTAAAACACAAACAGCTACCTGTATCCTTTTTCTGGAAGTTTTCCGTCGGTGTCAATGTCAGTGTGTATGATCAGTGCTTAAAGGTTTGGTGGTTGTCCAGTTGATCAGTTTTCTTTGTTCAACATTTGTAAGGTTGTGGCGCTTTGACTTAAAGCTCAGATTATCACACTGTCTGATCTAGAATGTGACTACATCAATGCTAGAGCCTGCTGCTCCAAGCTCAACAAAGTAAGTCATACATTGTTGCAACCATCAGTCCATCAATTAGTTGTCAACCTTTATATATAATAATAATCCCCAACTGTTCTGATAATGGATTCATCGGCGAGTCATTTCTCAAGAAACAAATAATCTGATTTCAGCTTCTCATTTGGAATATCTCTTTAGCCCTCTGTGACTAAACTGAATATCTTAGAGGAGACATTTACACACACATACATCAGAATTGTTTTGTGTATGATGCCTTTTATTTGTGGTGCCTTTTTACTATGTATGTATATGTAGTATGTATGTATTATATGATAGTGGCTATTTGCTCATTATAGATGCCGTAGAGAGGTCATTACTATTCTGATCTATGATTTCTGATATTGTGTGTGATATTGTGTTTGCAGTGGGTGATTCCAGAGATGGTTGGCCAGTGTCTTTCCACCATGCTGATGCTGGTCTCCATGCACTGGTTCATCTTCCTCCTCAACCTGCCTGTAGCAGTGTGGAACATTTATAGGTATGTTAATACAGCCGCAGTACGACAACACACACTGTCAGGCAGTAGAAATGTAGCTATACAGTTTTTATGGCAGTAGCTATTTCTCTAACAGTTCTGGGTGAATCAGGCCATTGAAAGCAATCAATGAGCAGCACTTCATCTAGCCATCTCCTGCTGTGCTTGGTGCGCTGATCTTACTGGGTTTACTCTCTCTCCCCTGGTTGTCCCTGCAGATACGCAAAGGTTCCGATGGGAAACATGGGTGTGTTTGACCCCACTGAGATCCACAACCGAGGTCAGCTCAAGTCCCACATGAAGGAGGCCATGATCAAACTGGGTTACCACCTGCTCTGCTTCTTCATTTATCTGTACAGGTGAGAGCAGCAGCATCTATACACACCCACTCACTCACTGATATTTACACACTGTCTGTTTTTTATACACACACACAGGCTGTAAATGCACACTTCATGCACATGTG
>NW_023339807.1:263454-264119 GCF_004916995.1 Morone saxatilis
ACAGACTGAGCTACTGCTGCCCCTCTTAAAGGTCTTAAGGTCGCCAGGTCTTAAAATGGAATAGATTTCTAAAATTAATATTACTTATAGAATTTACAGTGTCTTCTAATTGTTTTTGGGAATAATTTGTACTAACTACAGCTACAACTACAAAACAAACCACCATGGAAGCACTACTGTTTTTCCTTCCTAGCCTTTCTGAATGAAAGATACAATGCTGCTTTATTCCTGCCATATTTTCCAAATGGGGAGAACAGGAAAACGGCCGTGCCAAATATTTGAAAGTGAAGCTTCAATCCATTTTTTTTCACGTATTTGTTGTAGGTTGCAAATGAAACCAAATGCAAACAACGTATAGCTCTTTCAGTTGAATTGATACTGTTAGTGTTATTACAGTATATCATTTGGATGGAACTACCAGTGCTAGTGGCTTTGCAGTCTTTTCTTTTTGCCTCCAGTTTGTTGACACTTCTTTTCATCAAGTTTATCTTATCCACTCTACAAGCTTGTTACTGCGGCATGTCTCTGTACCTCTGCCACTATTTTAAAAAGGAAATGCAATACTAAATCCCTGAAGTGCCACTTTAATATCTATTATTTTTAGGTCATTTAAATCACCTACTTTGGGCAAAAGCAAGTACTATTGTGGCTCAGAGGCAGAGCGG
>NW_023339807.1:264219-273856 GCF_004916995.1 Morone saxatilis
CAAGCTGAAGGAAGTAGGATCACAACTGACATCACCTGAGGGGAGCCGCCAGGAGTTGCACCTGCAGAGAGAGATCTCCTACACCACCACAAACTGTTTGTATTCAACTTTTAACCTAACCGTGTTAGATCCCGAGTTACCCCCGTATAGGTGGTGCTGGACCAGCTCTCCGTTTAAAAGGGTCCGAGCCTCTTGCCTATGAGTATTACCCTATTAGGTTCAAAAAACTATTTAAGCTGGTGGCGAGGAGACACGCCTAGCTTCTAATTAACTGCCTTCATCCAAACACCTACCCTGCTCACTCTAGTGCAGCACCTGACCGAATAGCCCTAGAGTCAAATACCACACTAATCACGTCCGTTAACGGCAGCTCTCCTCTTATTGATCTGTGCACTTGTTAGTTGCTAGGATTATTTTTAGTGGCTTTTACAGTAAGCCCCAAGGGTCTGTTTAATTTATTTGGCTAGATTAACCTGCTAGAACCGTTAAGTTATTGAATACACTACCTAATAATCACTGCCTAATGAGATATCATAAATCCAATGTCCACAGTTTATACTTTAGCTCCAATGTTTTTTGTTTATTGCAAGATTTAGCAAGGGCAAGCATACAGCATGAATTGATTAAAAACTGATTGTTCACTTCTACTGATAAAAGTTAACTATGTTCCTGATATTCAGTAAAAATGATTAAAATTTCAAACCTTAATGAAAAGGCTTGTAGCTGAATGGTCAAATGTCCAGCTTGTAGAGAGAGAGGGAAGAGATGTATCAGCCAAATACAGTTCTTTCTTACCTGCCGTACTGTTGGTTGCTGTTGAAACTCCTGACTTTGTCCAAAGTCTGCAAAGTCTGATGTGTGTACGCTGTGTGTGGTCAACTTCCCCTTTCTTTCCGCACCAGACATGTCTGGTTGCAATACGTGCCTTTTCACCTAGTTACTCAACACTTCAACATGATTTGCTCTCTTGACCTTACTTTCCATAGTTCTGTCTTACTACTATGCATTTATACTCATTAATTATCAAATAATCAGTTACAATCATATAATCATGTTTCCTTTCATTGTTACATATTTCATTTTGTAATATAGAATCAACTTCAATCATTATACAGCTTTTGGTTATTATAATCTCTGTGCATTGCGTTATTCAGATGGAGAGTCCCTAATGCTCCGTTATATTCTTTCTCCATTACTCGATGGAAAGTCCTTTGCTTTCCAAAGTGGTTTTAGCGGGTCAGGGATCTCAACTTACTTGACACCACTAATCGGAAGGTTGTTGGTTCGATCCCCGGCTCCTCCTGTCACATGTCAAAGTATCCTTGAGCAAGATACTGAACCCCAATGCTGTGTCATCAATGAGTGAATGTGTGTGAAAGGGTGGATTGTGAATGTAGGTTAAAAGCGCTTTGAAGAAAGTCTGTACAAGTACAGGTCCAATTACCATTAGTAGGTCTGTTTCCTGCAGTATGACAGCAGAACTGTGACAAATATTTGAAAACATTTGGGAAAATAGGCTAAATTACCCTTTTCCAGTAGATTATTTTATTATTGACTTCTTGTTCTTGTTGTTGCTGCGGTTGCTGTTGTCGCGCTCGCTGTCCGCCTGTCGTTGCTGCTGTCGGCCGTCGTCACCTGGTCTTTTTCATGATCAGTCATCGATCATGTACTGTAATGTATTGTTGCTTTCTGTTGTTGCTGTACAATCTGTTTGTCTCTCTGTCGTCTCCTGTCTCCTCTCTGCTCTCTCTCTATCTCCTCTCTCTCTTTCTCCCAGACTGGTCAAGGCAGATGACCACCACCTAGACCGAAGGGTCTTTCCGTAGGTTTCGCCCGTTAAAAGGCAGTTTTTCCTTGCCCCCGTCGCCAAGTCTTCTCATGGTGGTACTGTTGGGTCGTCTGTAAAATGTTATAAGGAGTTCGGTCTAGATCTGCTCTATTTGAAAAGTGTCCCTGAGATAACTTCTGTTTATGAATTGGCGCTATACAAAATAATTGAGATTGAATTGAATGAATATGAATTTACTACTTAATCACAAACTATCAAATTTAATCTGCTCACCTTGCTGTTTTCCTTCAGTCACCCAACAAACAACTCGCATTTTCAATGTTTTCAACCCGACAATTCAGGTTTTTCTATGAGCAGGGTGAGGTGTGTGTGAGGAAGGCCTCATTGTTAAATGATGTAGCTGATTGAACCATTGTGGTTTACACAATGACATCAGCACTGCTGTTAAATATTCCTGTGTCAAAGAACCCACCACCTCTCTCAGTTCTTTGCAGAGCTTCGGGCAGTTGTCATTTAGATCAGTACAGGTAGGAGTAGAAATGGTAAATGGTACCTTGTACGTGGTTGATATAGCGCCTTTCTAGTCCTCCGACCACTCAAAGCGCTTTTACATACGTGCCACGATTCCACCCTTTTCACACACATTCACTCAGTGATGGCAAAGTCCATCGATTAGGGGACGACCTGCTCTGCCTCTGAGCCACAGCCGCAAAGGTGGGCCGCCACAGTCTAATTTAGTCTAATGAATACAGTCTAATTAATGGGACAGTGGTAATTGAAACCTGCAGAAACCCTAATGTAAGGAAACGTTTAGAAAGCAGCATACACTGTATAATATTTTTTTTTATTAACACAGATCTTTCTCCTCTGTTTCTCCAGCATGATCCTGGCTCTGATCAATGACTGAAGCACCCAGCAAGCTCTCAGGCCCTCTCCAGGGAGTGCTGTGTCCCCCTCACATCCTGCTCCTCTACTGTATGCATACAATCTTTCAGAACAGCACATCGCTGCAGTCTTAAAGAGTATTGACTTTGATCCAATATGTATATTTAAACATTAACACTCCAGTACCATCACAACAAAATCTCCTCCAACTGCTGTGTTATTGTGATGTGGACTGTAATTTATTTGATTCAACCTGTGTCTGCAGCAGTGAGTCAGTACAACAGCTTCCAGTGACTGTAAGAATGAAGAAATATGTTACCAAGCACAATACTGAGTCAGAGCATGGTCTTGGGAAAAGGCCATTATTGTCTCAAAGAGCTGCACGGTATGCTAAAACAATAATTTTCCAAATATTCAGTCATTTTTTTCTGGCAGATATTACGACAACTATTAAAACCCGGATCTGTTGGGTTCTGTACCAAACAAGCAAACAGTATGTCACTATAATGCTGTTTGTTTCACATTTGACCTTTATTCATCACTCAAGCTGTTCTATATCAGTGAACACTCAGCTGACTCAACATGTTGAATTGGGGGGGCTCTGTGATTGGCCAGTCAGTTGTGCGTTTCGCCTTTTTTTTCCCACTAGTCTTGTTTAATACTTTATAGTTGCAACCCTTACAATGAGACGATGAAATGTTTGACTCCTCGCTGTTCTTTGGTCGAGACCACAGGCAAGGTGTTTCCTCTTGCACAGGCACAGTGCATACAGATATGTGACAAGTTAACATATCAGTTAAATCCAACTTTAAAGCTGCAGTCGGTAACTTATATAAAAACAGCTTTTTGAAATTTGCTGACACTTCCTGACAGTAGAACATGAGACAGATAATCTGTGAACAAAAGCTTCCTCTGGCTCCTCCTAGTGCTCGTAATGGTATTTGCAAGAATCCACTGTGGCTGAATGAAAGCAACCAATCTTACTCAGAATCTGTCAATCATTCAATCTTAGTTACCGACTGCAGCTTTAAGTAATAATAACTTAAGTTACAATAAAAACAATCAACAAAAGGTAAATCAAATCTAACAAAGTCCCTACAAGGAGCTTTCATTTTGTGTTGGTTCTGGCGGCCCATGGACTAAAGACGGTTGCTGTTTCCTTCATTTCATTTGATTTTCAAGGTGAAACTGCCTGGTGGCAGGCAGAATAACTACATAGAAATAGCCATAGTCTTCTCACTAATGTTTGTTTAAGTAGATCATATGTGGGCCTTCAGTATTAAACTGAGAAGTAAAAGAGGTTACAGCAGTGGAGAGCACTGCCATAGGTGTACAGCTGGGTTTATCTGGTGACTCACATCCTTGTCATCATCCCCTCTGTCTTACCTGTCTGTGTGCCATGGTCTTGCTGTCTTTCTGTTATTGCTCCTACATGTTCCTGAACTCCTGCTGCTTTCACATGAAGCTTACATAACGTTCTGTTTGGTAGAAGGATCAAAGTGTTCTAAACAACATGTTGAAACCAGTGGCTTGTGATGGTACTGCAGCATAAAACTCTTGTTCTGAGACCTTATATGCATACTGTATGTGACCTGCCAGA
The DNA here is from genome assembly GCF_004916995.1 of Morone saxatilis. Lineage (NCBI taxonomy): Eukaryota > Metazoa > Chordata > Actinopteri > Moronidae > Morone > Morone saxatilis. The sequence goes on from NW_023339807.1 coordinate 268,494, forward strand.
CTGACACACACACACACACACACACACACACACACACACACACACACACAAAAGCTACAGTCATATTTGCCTCAGTATGTGTATCATTAATTGTGATAGTCTGATCAGTCAGGTACGGCACAGAGTGAAAGACAATCACACACAGACACACACACACACACACACCCACACACAGTGTTTTGCCATATAAACGGTTGTTCTATTCAGTCTGAAATCATGATACTGTGTGTAAGTTCTGATGTTGTATTCTGACAGTAAGAATTTGAATCATGCTCTGATGTTTACTGACTTCAGCATCGAACACACACCGCATATTAAAGTCTGACATTCCCTGTTTGACTGTCTGGGAACAGTGATGCGTGTGTGCACTCCTACACTGTTATGTGTTACAGCCTTTTGTGTGAGCCATGTGCAGGTATTCTGGAGCCATTTCTCTCTTCAGTGTGGGTGAACTGGGAGGACTGCTGGTGAACAAACTCATGTCTGATATCACACTAAACTGTCGTACGCAGTGTTAAGTTTCTGTTTTTGGAAGGAAGTGTGGTGTTTCATAAATAAAAATCAAAGGCAAGTTTTTCGTCTTTATTGGATTTTTAATGAGTGGGTTCTAAAGAAGTGCTAACTTTGCAGCTCTTCACTGTGAAACAATCTATGAATTGAGACAGGATGGAAGGATAAATGTTTAATCATCTTTTTGAAGTGGAGTTGAGGTTACACCTCTATCGTGTTTCATTTAGCTGTAACTCCTGAATCTTTAATTCTTTCTTCGTGTAGCATTGAGCTGAAATCTTTGGCAACTATTAGAGAAGTCACTTTGGCTGTTTTGTTCCTTATGTTTTCCTCAATCCCCAAATGTAATGGGGATTTTTTTTTCATTTATGAGAACAAAAAGCTGAAAACAACCTTTCTAGCTGAGTACTATATACTGTACATGTAAAATGCTAAGGAATTAAATACATTAGCTTGTTAAAATTGAAATAGACATTTTCAAAAATAAAATCAACACATATAGGTAAGAAGGGGCTGTGGCTCAGAGGGTCTAGAACGGGTCGTCCACTAATCAGATCCCTGGCTCCTCTCGCTGCATGTCGAAGTGTCCTTGAGCAAGACACTCAACCCCAAATTGCTCCCGATGCTGGTCATCAATGTATGACTGTGTATTAATGATTAGTTTCCGTTCTGGTGATTTTTCATGCATTTTATGGCCACCATAGTTTATCCCTTTGAAGAGGAGTGAAGTGAGAGGATTTCAATCTGCAACTACACCACTATATGCTACTAAATCCTACACACTGGACCTTTAATAGAAAAAAAGTAAACATGCTAATATTATATTTACTTTTGTATATAAATGGATGTTTAAAAGTCAACTTACTCTTCCTCTGTCACCCCAGTTTGGGTCAAAATTTAACACATGCAATTAAAATAATGAAAATAACATAATTAATGTTATAGCTACACTTAGATCCAGATAGGCTTAAGTTCAATAAAAACGACATGCAACAGTGTATTGATTTCTAATGCCACCTCTAGGTATTTCTATTTAGTGCTTTACTAATGTGCTAAGGTTTTTGAGTTCTTAATACTAATTACTTAATTTGGGGGCTTTTCCATACAAATATTAATATATGTGATTGTTTGTGATTAAATCAGCCAATATTTGTGCCACGCCTTAAAGTCTCCACCTTAAAGACACCCCATGATCAAGACATAAAAAGTACAGATCAAGTGAGGGACATTTCAAAGTAAAGCACATTTTAAAACCCTGAATGCTTTATTTAAAATATGCATACATATCACTTCTCCTACAGAACAATACAGAACAGTACAATCACTTTTTGTAATAACATTTAAAATGTAAAATGGTTTCTGGCAACAACTGCCTGCAAGCAAACAAAAGTTCCTACTTTGGCTTCTTACAGCGAGAAGAGAAAAGAAGAGAAGCCTGAAATACTCAAGAAACAAACTAAAGAAAATCGCAGAGGCAGAAACTAGAACACCACATCTGTGTCTGAATCAAGTGTGTGTGTGTGACATCTATCGTTATTTTGCTAGCGTGTGTGTTCTGTGATGGCAGAGTTTGAAGCTGGTGATGGCTGTGATGTTGTCTGGGCAGATAAACAGGGTTCCCACTGTCCTGACAGTTCTGCAGCTATTGTCCAGGACAAGAATGCTTTTGGAAAAATAACTCTAATAAAGTTCTAAATAGAATCTGTAGAAGCAGTTTGAAAGAAGCAGGCTGAAATGTGACTTTGGCTGCATTGCAGTTCGTAAATCTCAGAACCAATTTCCTGTGGTAGCAGTTGTGAGTGTAAACTTGCAGCTTTATATTACAACAGTAGTGCAGTCATTTGGTATGAAGTTGTCAAAGAGTAGCTGTTTGAAACTGACAGGTAAAAAACAGGCGTGGGAACCCTGTGAAACATCCTGTCTGCCGTTTGTACACAGCCTCAGAATACATGCCAGAACATACAAATATACAGCACATTACATAGAACATCATATCAGGCAAGATTGTTCTTTTGACTCTCTGAAAGGAAACACTTTGTAGAAGCTCATAATAAGTTTATGTTACACTTGTGTACAAATGTGTTACCCACTGATTGTTAAAGATACACTCCATCATTCTGTTACTCAGTGTCCTGTGTCATAAGGCTGGCAATTCTCTCTTTTTTTTTTTTAGTAATGAACAAATCTCATGTACTGACCAAAAAACAATGAATGTATATAACTAAGTACTGTGCCTGTATCAAAGCCTGATGTAGCTTATTTGTCTGTTTGTAGGCTAATTACTAATAAATATCAGTAATTATATTACAGTTACCCCCCAAAACATAATTAGATATAACCTTAATTTTGTTGGAACCCTCCTATTGATTTGAAATCCGACCAATTCAATCATGAAGCGAAACAAGCTTGGAAGATTTAAACACAAGGAAAAACAAACTGAATTTTAAGTTAATTTTTGGGAGAAAGGACACAATTCCCAATTTTGTGGGGTAGCAAAAAAGTAATATAACTAGTAGTGTAACTAATTGCTGTTGGCAGGGAGTAATAAGTACAGTTATCAGTAAAAAAATAATTTTTTGAGTAAGGAGCCCAACACTGAAAATGATTAAGCCCTAGTGACTAATGACTAGATATAGTGTGATACAGAAGGAGTTTTATCAAATGTAAATATTATTTAATATCTTGAACATGTTAAATTAATGTTAAACTTATGAAATATCAACTTTGTCTACCAATTAAGGCATGGTACATGTGTAAAATCTAAAATATTGATTTGACCCCACAGGTTTTTTTGTGGTTCAACCAGAAAGAATTCTCTGGTGCTTTTCCTCAACGTAATAAATACAGCTGTAAATCATTATTGGGTTAAAAACACATCATTGAGACACTGTTCATTCATTACCATGAAAATACACACACACACACACTAGTATATTTTGACTCAATTCCACATACACCATCCTGCTGCTGTGGATGAATCCGCCGCTGAAAATAGTCCTTAACAAATGCGCTATTTGCTCCTGTTTCAGTTATGTTTATTAAGAACTACCGTCGGCAGCAGTTTCAGGAAATGACTGAACCAATTTAATAAGAAATGATATCTGTGAGCTGATTTATGTCCTCAGTAGGAACCGATGGGCTTGGAGCAAGTCACAAAGTATAAAAAAAAAAAGAAAGAAACACACCAGTTCCGGTCTTTTCATGGGATTTGTTGACAATATGAAACAGAGAATAACACCAGCCTTATCTAAAACAGTTCACAGTTGAGCTGGAAGTCTCTCTCATTAAATGTTACAGCTCCACTTGTAGGAAATAAAAAATAAACACAGTGAAAAATGAAACTTAGAACATGTAACAGCTAACCCAAACCAAAAGATAACCATATGGAGGCTGCTGTTGGTACGTAGACAGGTGGCTGCAAGGGAAACAAAGAGCCAATAGTGAAAGCAGAGCAAAGACGTAAAAATAAAGAGGAAATGTGCACTGACGGCATGATGGAAACTACACTCAGATAATCCACACTCAGAGGTAAGGGTTGACAGCTAATTTGAACTCTATAGGGTTCCACATACCAGCTGCTGTATACTCTCTAAGGCAGCCGAGCACTGTACTTTAACAGATATAGCAGGAGATAGTGCGAGTTAGCCACCAAATACATTGTCCTGTGCAATCCTATGCAACATGCTCATAAAACACTAATCTTTCTCTGGCTATAAGCAGGAAAGCTGAAGGGAATAAAATGTATTCTGTGTAAAAAAAAGATAACATAGAATTTGCATTTAAAAGATACTGTTCAAGGGGGTGTTACATCCATCCATGTTTTCTTGCAGGTAAAATCTCTTCAAAGGTTCAGGGGGTGAAAGAGGAAAAAAAGCTTCTTCATGTAAAGAAAACTAAGAACACACACCCTCCACAGACGCTGCTACGTCACAGCCTAGCACAAGTCAGTGAACTACTCATCAATAAATAATTTAGTTGGTAATAAATAAGAGGAAGTGGCTGGTCCTGGATGGTGCTGAGGGAACGGATCCAGGCAAGGAGGAGGAGGCTCAGACACCGCAGGACGTGGACCCCGGCTGCATCCGGCGGACTCAGCTTTCAATAATGTGACTGACATCTCTTATGCTGTGACACGGCACTGCTGGCCCCGCCTCCAGGAAGCAGCTGTCCAATCAACAAAGCTTTCCCCGCTTCATCCATTCAAGTGTCTACAGAGTCTTAATGCTCCTCAGGTCTACAGCAGCAGATCATCAGCTGTCCATGCTGCAACATTCTGACAGGACGGGAAGACAGAGGTCATGGTCATCATCATCATCATCATCATCATCATCATCATCGCCACCTGCTGCTTTAGACCTCACACGCACTCAGTCATGTTCAGCTAGAGGTTTTCCACAGGAGGGAGCAGATAGCTGTCAAGATTATCTGAGCATTCATTATCAGATCGTATATACATGTTAACGATAAATCCTCCATAAACACTAAAGTTAGTCATGGAGTTCCACAAGTTTGTGTGCTTGTATATGCTTTACCTTATATATGCTTCCCTTAGGCAACATTATTAGGAATCACTCCATTAACTTTCACTGTTATGCAGATAATACCCAGTTATATATATCAATCAAGCCCGATGAAATTAATCATCGGGCTTTAGATAATTAATTATCTAAATTACAAACATGTCTTAAGGACATAAAAACCTGGATGTCTGAACGAGTACTGACAGAAACTAGGAAAAGAGATCACATCTCTCATGTACTAGCTTCTCTGCATTGGCTCCCTGTTAAATTTAGAATAGAATTTAAAATTCTCCTCCTCACCTATAAAGCTCTTCATGGTCAGGCCCCTTCTTA
>NW_023339807.1:273881-276871 GCF_004916995.1 Morone saxatilis
TGATTCACCCAGTTTCTCTAGTCGGGGCAAAAAAGTAAGCTTCAGGCCGTACACAAAGGTTCTTAGCAATTCGAACAACAGCTGTCTTTTATTTTTCTCTGAGTGTGAAATTAACAGGGTAGCAAAACAGAGTAGACAGCTTTTACAGTGCGGTTTTGGCCGGGCAACCTTTGGACATTCTTCCTTCTCCGCCATGGACTCCTTGTTGTAAACTTTGCCAGCAAGGATTAAGACACATGACTTTTGGGAAGAGGGTGGCCGTTACAAAAGTTCTTTTAATCTAAAAAGCTAATAATTCTGTATTTTTAGCGGCCTTAAGAAATGTCGGAAATGTTATTCTGGCGCGTTAAATGGAAAGTTAATCAGAACATGGTTGGTATGACAGTTTGGTGTTAAAAGGGTTTTTGGGTAAAAACCTTTTATTTTTATACAGATTTTCCCTTTGTAGGTGTGGGGAACATTTTTGAGTCTTAAAGTTCTCTTTCCATAATTTGCCGTCGTTGTAAAAAGCTCGAAAATGTTCTAAAATCGATGTAACTCTTAATGGTAAATGCGTTTAAAATTGGACCTGCACTTGCTGTTAGCCTTTCTGAGTTCTTTTCCGAACCACTTCAAAGGCGCTTCTTTACCACTGAACTGCCACATTGTTTGTCACCCTTTCACCACACGATTAAAACACAGTTGCATTGGCAAAGTCCATTCAACAGCAAAAAAAACTAACCCCATACTACAACAATCAAACCACACCAATGCTGTGCATCGGGAGCAATTTGGGGTTTAGTATTTTGCTCAAGGATACTTCGACATGTGGCAGGAGGAGCCGGGGATCGAACCAACCTTCCGATCGGGGGACGACCCGCTCTGCCTCTGAGCCACAGCCGCCCAGTTTATAGTTTGTGTAATGTCAACTGAAGCTTTCAGTGTTACCTACTCTTGTGAAAACTCTACTCTTGTTCTGCTGCTGAATGCTTTATGCATGATAACACGTTATGTAGTTCACTCATTGCAATTATATAATATTATAATATTAACATTGTATACATCAACATACACATACAACACCATGTCTGATTTGATTTCTGTGATGATTAATGGGTCCCAAGCCAAACTGAATAGAAACCACTGCTGTACCTTCATCCCTGTCTGACACATTTAGCTCTGGTTGCATTGGGTGCCCTCTCTACATAGCGATCAGGAAGAGATGATTCTATGGATCCTTAGCCCAGTCGGGGTGGTGACTTACATGTTTCTGTCCGTCAGGTCCTCAAAATTGTATCCACGGATGCGTTGGTGGGTGTCTGATGCGAGGACGGTCCGGCCGTCACTCAGACACCACAGGCACTGGACCCGAACTCCTTCCCATGAGTCCAGCAGGTTTCCATCCAAGTCCTGGAAGTCAGGAGGGAACAATGTGCATTCAGGAAAACCCTAAACACTACAATGTTTTTCGTCCAGGGGCTTTAAGAAGGTTTCATTTTTATGTCATACTCTCAGTGCAGAAAAGCAGAAACAATTCAACTATTAAACATCTATTTCTATTTTTGTTCATATATCATATATCTATCCCGACACTCGATTGAAGTACTCCATTTAAATGAATAATATCAATTTGGAATGATATGGGTTTTCTCGCGGTTTTATAGATATTTTCAAGCAGATTCTGTGGTTTAGGATTATGCAGTGTTTTAGGACAGAATGTAAACAAAGTTTTACAAATGAGGCCTCTGGGCTGGGCTTTATAGAATGTGTTTGATGCAAGTGAGTCTGGTGTGCATGCGCAGTATGCAATGCTGAGAACCTGTGGGCACTGACAGCACAGAGTGTGGGCTGTAAAAGATACTCACACACTGGTAGAACTGGCCTCTCTGGCCGCCAGTGACAAAGCGTTTGCCATCTGGATTCCAGGCTACGCTGGTCAGGCTATCCTCATGAGACTGACTCATCTTGGTACGCAACTCCCCCGTCTAAACAACAAAGAGAAACATGACTGAGTAGATCAGACACCACACACTCTACAACACACTAATTGAAAGGTTTTTGTGATCTTTTATTGACTAATACAGTTCTCCCTGAGAGTACAGTATGTCTGCATTCACAGGGTCCAGGTTCGTCTTTACATGAAAGCAACTGGAGCAACACGCCGACTTTGGTAAGGCACTGAGCCAGGCTTGTCTATAGCTAAACTAATCAATATGTTTATTGAGTACTGCAGCTGAAAGGAGTCATATTATATCAGCCTTTTTTAACACACGGTTTTGCTTTAGAGCAGTGGTTCCCAACCTTTTCCCTTAAGGGACCCATTCTCTGTACAATTAGCCCAAATAATAAACTCAATACCAGCTGAGTGATTTGCATGACTTCTGAGCAGATTATTTCCTGTTTAAACAATTCTGTGTAGACCATATACACTAGAGATCAAAATTGAAGAACAATTTATGAACACTTATAATAATGTAATCTCAACATTCAACATTTGAAGGAATTTTTGTTGTGGCTATACCATGCTACTAGAACAGTGTTTTACAAAATAACCAAGGCACTTCAACAAAACAACCTTTATTTTGCAGAAAACCAATGATCAAAATTAAAGAACAGCAATGACTGTAGCACAAAGAAAGATCACAACAACATTTTGTGAAGGTTACAACAGTCAGTAATTAGTAGGAAGTGTACAGGCCGTTGCTTTGAATGACCACAAGACATCACTAGTCTCTCACACTGCTCTGGTGTGATTCTGGTCCACTCTTCTTCCAGTCTATTCCACAGTTCGGTGACTGTAGTGGGGGGTTTTTTTGGCCATAACTTTGTCGCCAAGGATTTTCCAGAGGTTTTCTATTTGGTTTAGATCAGGACTATGGGCTGGGCATTTCATTATTTCAATGTTTTGAGTTACAACATTTGCATTCACTCTGCCATGTAGCTGTATACGAGGCCCAACTTCCTCCTCCACCTTTCACTGACTTCTTTACACACTTTGGGTTCAGTCTTTC
>NW_023339807.1:276893-277073 GCF_004916995.1 Morone saxatilis
TTCCCCAGTTTGACGACAAACATAATGTTTCCCATCGGACCCAAATAATCAAATTTGTCACCAGTTTAGGTGTCACTCTGACTCTTTGATGCCACCCCACAGATACGCCATTAAACGAAAACTTTTCATGGTGAAGGTCTTCAGATTGCACTAATCGGCAAGGGCGGCTGTGGCTCAGAG
>NW_023339807.1:277173-283022 GCF_004916995.1 Morone saxatilis
TTGAGTGGTCGGAAGACTCGAAAGGCGCTATACAAGTACAGGTCCATTTACCATTTACTAAGCCAATTTGAAGTCAATCTGATCAATTCTTTTTTGTGTAAAGAGTCTGTTAAAATCTACAACCTGGAAATGCATAATTAACTGCACATTAACTGCGAAAAGGCCAACTTCCTGCTTGATTTAGGGTATGTCTCCAAGAGTCTTTCTTGCAAGTCTGGTACTGTTCCATTCTCAAAATACAATCCTGTAACTTTCATTTAATCTGTTTTATATCTATTAATGTACATGGATATAATTCTATAATAACATATAGAGACCGTTTTCTCGATTTGATGTGCGTGGTTGCAATATTGGGGAGGTCAAGATCCGCTACTTAACAATACTGAGAGCTTCAGACCAACAAGGAAACACTGTGTGTGGAACTACAAAGCCTGTAAATTGTGAGATGACTGGTAGGAGTAATTCCTTTGACCAGGAAGAATCAGCTAGGAATACAGTCTGTGCCAAGTGTGTGACAGATGGACGGGCTGTGACAGCTTGTTGTCATGGAGAAGTTGGTTGTCTGCTTCTCACTGTGAGCAAAAAATACATTTGAGCTAGAGCTGCATACTTAATTGCAGATAATGACGGTTTTAATTTGCTACATTAATAAGCATGTAGGCATCTGGCAAAACTAAAGTATTAAGTAGTAATATTCTGAATTCACAGAATTATTCAGTCAGTTGCAGGGGATGAATGACTTGAACTGTGCTGTACACTGAAGGCTGAAAAAATCTGATCTTCAACATTATCTTATAGCCAAAACCTTTGAATCAATTCATGAATACAAACACAAATATAGCTTTTAACTTTTAGTGGACACACTTTGACAGAAAATTTGATTTCAAGGATTAATGTTAGCTTACGCTATGGCCAATAGGGCACTTTTCATGAATATCTTCACATCTAACTTGGTGAATCAAGGGTTTATTTCATCCAGACCAGAGCTTATGATAGTTGGAAAGACTAAGGTTCTAGTGAGTTTTATTTGGTTCCTGTCTAGTTCTGTTCAGTGTGCTTTTTACGGTTATCTGAGGTAAAATTACCTCATGGCCATAGTGTCCATTGTTTTGGTCTGAGATACTGGTGCTCTAGTGCGTCATCTAGTGGCATAACTGATGCTAAAACGCTTCCTTTTCTTGCAGGGATTGTTTGATGTTTCTAAATGTGGATCACAATTTAGTGACACAGAAAGGGGCCAATGACCAGCTGACATGTATTGTGCACCAGCGTGAGTGATGTTGTACCTGTATGTTCCACAGCCACAGCTCAGAGCAGTCATCAGGACCACAGGCTATCAGGTAGACATCATCAGGGCTCCATGCCAGGTAGGAAACACCATAAGCATGGCCCTCCAGAGTCTTCATCAACTTTAACTGCTGGGTTTCCTTTTGAAAGACAAACTTGTCAATGATCCAGTTATTTCTTTTTCTCACATGTTGACTCATTCTTCCTGCTCTCAAGTGGAACTCGTGATAATTAAATGATCCGTTACCGTGTCGACGTGCCACACAATGACAGTGGTGTCTTTGGACCCGGTTGCCAGTTTTGTGCCGTCGTTGGAGAATTTGCAGAACCAGACTTCATTGCAGTGTTCGGTTAGAATCTGCTGAGTGTAGCAAGGGAACTGTTTCCTAACGATTAGGAACAGACACACACATTCGTATTATTACATATGTAAACAGCATTATGGAGATGATTATAGAGAGTGTTCAACTGACTTTATATTGTTCCTACACAGACAAAAATACAGTTTTGATACAGTGGCAGTGTTCCACAGTAGAAAATGTTTTTTTACTTTGGGTGAAGCCCTGATGTGGGACAGTGTATGTGGGTTACCGGCTGCAAGCGTGGTCCAGCAGCAGGGACACAGAGTCCAGTCCACTGTCCAATTTGGTGTTGTGGTAGAGGCAGCGCTCCCTCTGCAGCTCCACCGCCTGCTTCAGCAGAGTCTGCAGGCGGCGAGGAGGCAGCATCACTGACGGAGGCAGATAGGCTGCATACACAAAAAATTCCCATTAGTTCAGAACACAGAGTGATCAACTACAGTAAGAAACTGTATGTATTTATGAGTACAGAATTAACCAGAGAGACATATTATACAGCGAGTTATCAGTTCAGAAGACCCAGAGTCAACACACCGGTTGAATTTGAAGTTTTTCAGCCGACTCATTGTACACAGAAAGACAGCATTGCAAGCTGTAAACTTTACAAACCAACTTTACAAAATGACCACAATCCCCAAAACGAACTGTGATGGAAGCATAGCAGACTGATAGTTAACAGATAGCATGCCTCTGGCTGTGATGCTGGACGGTGGGGCAGCGGCTGCTCCAATGCTCTCTGCTCTGGTGCTGACCAACCTCCTCTACTGCCATCCACTGTAATTGGCTCTTGGGCTGACAGCGCTGGAACAGCCTGGCGCCCCTTGGAGACACTCCATGGTGTGCTAGTATTTTATACCTGAACTATGAGCAGGATGCACACTTTTACTGTCTCCGACTGTGTGGAAATCTGATGTTTTCACATCAGATTTGTTAAAATATGAGACTTGTGTAACCACATTTCCACCGCAGGAACTGCTGTGTAATGCTGAAAAAAGGATCCAATAGTTGGATTTTTGTATTGAACAGCCAAATCTGATTAGAAGGTCCAGTGTGTAACATGTAGGAGGATCTATCGTCAGAATTGAATTTATATTAACAGGTATGTTAATATAAATTTACAGGTGTATAAGAATCTGGAAATAAGAATCGTTATGTTTCTGTTACCTTAGAATGAACCGTTTTTATCTATAGAAAAAACAGGAGGGAGAGGGTCCACCATTTTGAACCAACATGTTTCTATAGTAGCCCACAGCGGACCAACTAAACACTGGCTCAAGATAAGGCCTTTTTGGTGGGGGTTTCTTGGCGAATGTTCTTTCTCCTGCACACTTAGAAGGTTGAACTGTAGTCAGGGGGTTGTAATCTGTAACTAGATACCACTAAATCCTACACACTGGTCCTTAAAGCCGGAATTTTGCTTCATTCGGATGAACACGTGGGTCGCTTGGAGACATTTGTGTGGCTGTTTTTTTTTTTTATACACTTACAAATATGTTTATGTTTTGGTCACTGTTTTGAACCTGCCTCCCAACAGAAGTTATTTTAACCAATCAAATTTCTTGACGTGCAGGTCCACACAGTGCCCTGTCGAGATTTGGGAGGTGAATGTGTGTGCTCCTCTGTGACCTACAGGACATTACCTCTGGGCTTTGGGAAACACTGATTAACATTTTTCAACATTTTATGGACCAGTGTGTAACTCTTGTGAAAATGAGCAAAACTCTGATTTCAGTGTGTAGAAGAGAGTTTCCCAATATCATAATCCAAATGAATCATATCCACACAAAATTGAGACAGGAAACAAATGTTAATGTCATGTAGGAAGCAGCTGCAGGATTTCAGAGTGTGCAACACGTTCAAACACATCCTATCTATAAGAATGACCCACTGCTGTTAACGAGTGTTAACTATGTGCAGTAAGATAACTGCGGGCTGTGAGTCACACTGTACTCACTCTGCAGCTTGTCCAGCAGCTTTGTTCGGGATGCTGTGCCTTTGCCTTCCCACTCTGCTTTGGCTCGGAGGTCTTCTGCATGACTGCACATCAGGTACCTTCAAAACACAGGACAGCATTTACTAAGCTACTATCAGACACTTTTACTGTGAGCTTACACACACTGATCTGGGCCTTATAAAGTTATTTTTTCACAATCATTACATAAAAACAAGCAGGTAAATTACATTTTCCAACAGCAGTATCACTCTGTTTGCCTGCTTATTGTTGCTATTGCTGCCCATTAAGTATAAAGACATCAGTGTATTTGCCAACACAAGTATATATTAGGCCAGCTTTTAAAAGTAGTTTGTTTTCAGTTGTATAATCTTCACAGCATTAGAGTGAAGAAAATATACCAAAGACACACACATAATATTAGCCATGAAAAATGTCATATAAATATAATATCATATTTGTTATATTGTATGGATTCTACATTTGCTATGGGTGTTCATGTTGGTCTTATGTTTTCATTGTTTGTGGTGACTAACTGGGACATGGCCAAACTCTGTACACAAGATACTGAACCTCAATCAGGATGTTTTCCCCTGATGTTACCCTGCGCTACAAAACAAAACAACAGTTTTTTCTGCAGGAGCCTTCTGTGGATGCACCCTACTTTCAGCAGCAGAGCTCCTGAGGAGCTGAGAGGATAGCAGGACGTGGACTGGCCGAGAAACACCAGAAGACAACTTTTCAGTTTAACCAAATTTACGACTATTCTGTCATACTGGCAAAAATGTAGAAAGGATGTGAAGGAAAATAATTATTGGTTCCATGTCAGTTTGGTTTTGTAGTTGTAACTATGGATGACCAATATATAAGCTGAACATCAGTATCAGCTGATATTCGCCTTGTTGACTGACATCAGCAAATGAGATGGCATTCACTGATGGAAGAGGCAATGTTTATCTGTTGGGTCACATCAACTTTGCACTAGCTAATTGTTATGTTATAATAACCAATATGTTATTGGTTATTTCCAACTTGGATAGCGGAGAAATAATCACCTCCGTTTTCTAGCACTCGCACAAATTGCACACAAACACCAATGTGCTCTGTGCAGTAGCAATGACAGTGAGCACCTTTTCAGTTCAGTGTCTCACATCTTGGATGAGCAGAGAAATAGACAGTCATAGAAAAATAGAGAATAAACTAGAGTTGCAACAAGGCAGAGATGCTTAGTTTTGTAGATTTCCTTATTCCCCTGGCACAAAGGGCCTCACTATAATGCATTGGTAGCAGCCCACAACTTCTCAACTGGTCAATCCCTAGTTGTTACTGCATGATCTATTCTATTTTCCCCCCAAAACGACACCAAAAATGACCTTTATACAATTTACAATAGTTTGTTAATCCAACCATTTTTTAAGACCTGTCAAAATCCTATTTAAGACAATTTAAGGCTTAAAATTAAGATTATTTGGGTTTTAGAGTTTTTAAGACGCTGCAGATGGCATGTAGGCGAGGAATTCTATATATTCTAGGGATATGAAATTATGTCACAAAGCTTATTGACAGCTTCAGTAATGGTTGAAAATGTCAATCAATCCTATTCACACAGAGGCTGCCATATCCCTGAGGGATCTGACACATTCTAACACAACATGGTAAAAGCTAAACTTAAAACCAAGAAACATTCCACACTGTAAGTGTAGTGACATGAAAATCCATCATCAACATTGCAGATTTGTCTGAGCTCTGTGTGCTGATGAACTGACCCGCTCAGGATGTGGATACGCTCTGTGTTGTACTTGAGAGGAGTGAGCTCGGCTCTGAGGACCTGCAGGGCCTCCAGGACCTTCCCATCTTCCAAATACTCCAGATACTTCTGCTGCAGCAGCAGGAACTTCATCCTCTGTACAGGAAGACAAGGAGAGGTCACCAAGGTCAACACAGGTTGTATGTACTGCAACATTTTCCCACATGAGATCAACACATACCATTTATTAGGGCCCGAGCACTGACTGTGCGAAGGCCCTATTGTAATTGATGGGGTTCTTATTTTTCTTTTAGTCATTTTGTAATCGCATTTTTGGAGGCTTTCCCGTGCTCGAAAGCTCATGAAACGCGGCATGAGCTTTTGCCTAGAATTTTTTTTCGCTAGAGCGCGAAATGTCCAAAAACCACTTTTTCGTGTTACTCCTATACACTTTGTCCGATTTCCACGAAATTTTTCAGGTAGCATCTGGGGACCGTCCTGGCAA
>NW_023339807.1:283122-283328 GCF_004916995.1 Morone saxatilis
TCATGACGCAATTTTCTTAAACTTGACATCACTGTGTATACTATGACCTATCGCAGGGTCAGACCTAGATGGCATGGCGGTTGCCACCCCAGCTTCTATCCCAACATAAAGGAACACATTATTTAAAAGTGTGTAATGTGTAGAATCTAACTGTGAGGCCTTATTTAGAGCCAGTGGGAAGGGAAAAGTTCACCAGCATATAACAT
>NW_023339807.1:283380-285390 GCF_004916995.1 Morone saxatilis
AGGAGGAGCCAGAGGAACCTGCTTTTTCCAGATTATCTGTTTTATGTACTACTGTCAGGATATAGGGAAATCTTCAGCAAACATTACAGAAAGTTTATTTTAGAAAAGTGACCTAGTGCAGCTTTAATGTATCTGTGATCCTTTCCCACAGTCAATTACAAAACTAATCAAAGACAAATGAACAGTATTCCTCTGATCTGTGGAGATAACCCTCCATTAAACTCCATTCAAAGGTCATGCAGTTTTGACCCGATTTTTTTTTTGTCCAAAGTAGAGAAGGTATTCTTTAATGTTTAGAGCAAATGTAAATTGTAGTGAACATATATTTTGATTAGTGTTAACGTGCTGTTACGGTACGGGACTGTCATCCGTGCCATCTACGTAAACAGAACGACAGATGACAATTTATCTTCCAGGTGGGATATATGTAGGCCAAATTCACCTGCGAGGCCTACAGATTCCTCACATTTATTCCCTTATGTTAATAATGGAAGATGGTATATAAAACAGGATTAAACTGCCTGATGGTCTCAGTGATGTTATCAACACTTCTACAATAGAGAACTGTCGACAGGTCAGCACGGAATTCTTCATTCATCTGACACCTCTTACTTCCAGGCTCGCCTGGATCGGCTCACTTACTTGAGACCCAGGTCGTGTAGATGTTGTCCTATCAGCCTGATGATGTCCTCCTCGGACTGAGACAGACGCTTCTTCTTCTTCACGGCCAAGTTGGCCTCAGCCGTGCTGTTGCTGTTGTTGGCGGAGGGCTGGGCTGACACTCCGTTGTTATTGCCGACACTGGTTCCATTGTTGGTGACTGATAGTCCGTTGGAGTGAGCTAACCCGGCGGAGGACGACTCACCGTTCGGCGCACCGTTTCGGCAGGACAGTTCGGAATCTCGGTCCTGTCCTGCCCCGTTAGCCTGCATGTTATTCCGGTTTATACAGCAGACACGGTGTATGTAGAAACGAATGACAGACGCAACGGGATACTGCGGGGATAACAACCACCGTTACAGCCGCCGACAGGCCCACTGACCCAGATGCAGCCCCGAACTGCCCTGTTCCCCCTGCGGCCGAGTCTCCGTGTGTGTTTCGCGGCGGTGGCAGCAACGACAACCCGGTTTTCAACTCGGACGACGAACGAGCGTTATTCCGACAGCGGCATTTTGTGAAATTTGGTAATATTGGCCGCTGTCAGGTACCGTTAAAGCCGCGTTAAAGTTGTTGGGTAGAGCTTGTTATTGTTGCTCTCAGACAGCTGCAGCCCTGTTATGGACATACGCAGTGACGTCAGCGGAAATTCCTTCACGTATTTTTGCGCGCACTGCGTAGCAGGCAGGGGGCGCTGTCTGTCTGTTTTCAGGCTTGACCTACAGTCACCTTTAATGTCCACAGAAGAAGAAGAAGAAGAAAAAGAAGAATAATAATAATTTAGGCCTAAATTAAAAATAACAAAATAATATGTTCATCAATTTATGTAAACTCGTTGTTATTCACCTCACCTCTTGTGTTTGTTTGTGGGTTATGCTACAATTTTGTAGTGAAAAGACTAAATTAAAAATACTTTTTTGCAAACCTTTGTAGGGGCAAAAGTGATCAAGCAGGTAAACACATTCAGGAGGCACAGAACTGTTGGCTAAATGAGCCAATGAATTGAGAGATCTTATTGGCAAGGGGATTTTGCTTTCTTAAGCTTCCTCAAGAAATAAAGTTGTTTCTGTGATTTCTGAACCAGGGTGGAATGTGAGACCATGACTGGTTCTTTATCGTGTTGATTCCCAGGACCCTGAAACTGTTCACCTGCTCCACCTCAGCTCCACTGATGTAACAGAGGAATGTGTCTTATTTATAGTCTATATTTACTTTAAATTACAATAAAGCTCTATACATTTGTCCTGTGCAATACGATTTATTTCAGATCAGATTAACAATCTTTTTTTTTTTTTTTCAATTTCAATTCTGAAAAAATAAATAAAATCTAATGACCAAAAGATACACTGACCA
>NW_023339807.1:285490-285875 GCF_004916995.1 Morone saxatilis
ATGACCAAAAGATACACTGACCATTATCAACCAGGCAATGCAGACAGCTGTCCTGGGGCCCTATATGTCTGTCAGCCCTTTGTTGAAGAGGATCCCTGTCTAACCATCTAAAATCTTTGTGCTTACAATTGTAACTAAATGAATGCTAGTCCAACATAGAAAATCTGTCAACACTATTTAATGGGGGCACAGCAGCTAATTTTTGACATACATTTTGACATGAAGTTTCAGAAAACTTGTAATACAGTAATCAACTGGGGAAGTTGCATGGTGATATCTACAAGTACATTTTATTATTCTATTCACCTTTGGTGCGATGTATAAAATCTTTGAATAAAAGCTTGTTTTTCTCACACACACAATATATGATAGATAGATAGATAGA
>NW_023339807.1:285926-294882 GCF_004916995.1 Morone saxatilis
CATCCCCAAGGGGAAATTCACAGTGTCTGAAGGACCCCCATTTCCCTTTAAAGCACCAAGCTAAATGTGTTCAGATTAATAGCATGTGCAAATGAATGACAATTCAAGCATGTAGTCAGTAATCATGACACTGAGGCTTGTCTTTATTAGATTTTTTTAATCAACTCACATTATGATGACAGACAACTGAAATGAAAGAGGGTACACTGACTGAGAAATTCTTCAAGATTGGGATCAGCTCTAAGTAGACCTACAGTATGTCTAATTTAAACCACAAAAACTGAGAAGAGGAATTCCATTTCTGAATCAAACTCAGACAAAAGTGGAACGCTAACAACGACTAGAACCACAGGGTTGAATCATTTTGAGGCCATCAGCTGGCCCTGCAGGCGTGGGCTCTCCAGATGGCATTTCAGTGTTCTTGTGTTGCAAAAAAGAAAAGAAAAACTCTGTTGCGACCAAAACCTGGAATCATGACACATAATTCAAAGTGCTATTTTGTTCCCAAGCCTGAGATTCTTTTACAATACAAATTTAGGAAACAGCTGTGGTCCATGTTTTGGCTTTTACATCTGAAACTATTCCTTTATCATTGGCACTTTCACATCTGTGTAAGAAAAACAAAACAATGCCTCTGTCATTTCCAATAAATAAATCTGAGCAATAAACACTGTCTAAACTCTATGTACAACGTGGACACTCAGTCCTTTCTTTGAATAGAACAAAACGTGTACATTACATTATAAAAATATGAATTAAAGGGGAAGGAATGATTAAACCTCTCCTTAACAGAGGAGAACATCAGATTTGTAGAAGAAACTATTGCACTTTCATCCCATTCTACAGAGACACTAACAGGCTTTACAATCAGCAGAGGCTACCCCTGAAACACACACAGTACAGCTGTTTCCTGTCAGGTTGGTGTGCTTATTCTGCATGTCGCAGCTGTCACGTCAAAGCCTCGAACATACGAAATAAAAATGTAGGGGTCTAATGTCAGAGGTTCCCCAGATGCGGTCAAATTTGGTGTGTTGTCACAAGCAAAGTTACTCTTTGTGACTACAGATAAACACAGTAAATGGCCTGACTGTCTCCCGATACCTGCAATTGATCAGAAATGTCATAATTAGGCTAACTTTTTCCTACCTTCAGGTGATCTTTGCATTTTTCTAATTGACTTTGGCTTTACACTTCCACCTCAGGTAGAGGGGCCAAGCTTTGAGACGACTGTCAGATTAGAATTTTCTTTTGACTACATAGATCATATCCCCCAATTGCACATGCACTTAAAGAATGCACTAGGTAATTTTTATAAAAATAACTTTTTATTTTATATTTGCTGGAACTTTCACTATATCCTGACAGTCCTGTTTTCATTCAGACCCATTGGATTCTTGCAAATGCCATTAGGAGGAGCCAGAGGAACCTGTTTTTTTTTCACAGATTATCTGTCTTATGTACTAATACATAATATGTCAGGATATAATGAAAGTTTCAGCAAATATAAGTAATATATTTATATAAAGTTACAGACTGCAGCTTTAAACACATTGGCATATGCAGAAGTCTATGTCCATTCTGGCAAATGCAGCCCTTTACATGACTAAGCAAGTAGAGAATAAAAGATAGCCAACTTCAGGCCAGAATTCATTAGAAAATGGCAGGACCCAATTTCCACCTGGTATTAAAGAGGCCATATTATGCTTTTTTTTCTTTCCCTGTGCTTTAGTGCGTTATATAGATTTTTTGTGCATGTAAAATGTCTGAAAAGTGACTAAACCCAAAGTCCACACCAAAGAGAAAAAACACTTATTTTAAACACTGAAGCATGTAAAACTATTATAGTAGAACCCTCAAATACAAACCTGAAAATTAGCATTATATGCCTCCTTAACATGAGATCTGTATCTAGATACTTTATCTTGATCAGGGAAGTTAAGGCAGGTGTAAATGCACACATTGTGATCAGATCTAGGTGTAAATAACAGCTGTATAGTTAAGAACGCTACAGGAAGTATAATTCTCCACTGCAAGAAGCTATTTAAATGTAAGACACTTGTGGAGTTTTGAAGAAAGGTGGAAACCATTGTTTTTGCCAGTGTTAAGCAAAGACAAAAGTTACTACAGAAAGTTGGCTGGCTCACTTAATTAAATTGTGTGTTGAGATCCAACCACAGTGTGGGCACAGCTGACTTAATGAGAACATTTATTAATTCCAGCTGTGAGAGCAAAGGCAATCAATCAGATATCATAATACAGATACAGACAGGTTAACACCAGGTGGAAATGGGGTTGTTCCAAATCTTGTGAAAACAACATAGAAAGGCTGCAATAAGTTCAACGTCAATATATCTGAATAGTAGCTTTGTTGCTCTCGTCAGTTAACATCATGGACTGTAATGTACTGCTTTCTCAATTTTGTTCAGATTGTTTCGTTTTTCATTACCTCCATGCAGTTAAAGGAAAATGACAGTTTATTACAACGTGCGTTCTTTTTGGCTTTTCTAACATCTTACTCGCCTAAAATAGGTCAAGAAACACAACAGTCAGACATTCTAACAGGTTGGATACAGACTAGGACTGGGTGAGTACTTTAGTATCCAGTACAGCTAATGTGCCTTTTATGAGTATGTATCATCAGAGTGAAATATCTGTACTCATAAATATATAAACTTTTATTTAAAACACTTGTGTATAAATAAATTCAGTGCTGATGAGTATGCATGTTAGTAGCATATTGGCTCTTTATCAGTCAGCATAAAGCACTTATTAATGCATGAGCATATTCTACAACTATTAGGTCATTGAGTTTTCCTAGTTTTCCCTCAAAAATCTCCTAATTAGTGCTTATTGATAGTAAGTAAGGAAGTGCTACATGAATTATAATAATAATAATTAATATGCTTTGCTAAGTATGGACCTTATAAGATGGTAGTACCACAATATTCTACCAGAATACTCACATCTGGTTTAAGCCCTGCCCATTCTGAGGAAAGACACAGAAATAAAGCCCAAGTTGTAATAAACTGGAATGATCCTTTCACAGCATCGTGAGAGGACTTGCAGACCTGCAGAGGGCCATGGAATCCTTCAACTAAATAAAACATTGCGATCACAGCTGTGATAGGCACTTCCATCCATCCATCCTTGTGTGCTACCCTCTGGACACCGTCACCCATCCCTCTCCTAAAACACACAGTCTGTCATCCTTCATGTTAGACGCAGTTCTGAGGCACCGAAACGTCCAGGAGCCAGCTGTGTAGTGTGCTGCACAAGCTCCGGGAGCAGAGAGGAGAGCACGGTACTTACCCAGATCAGAACCAGGGAGAAAGAATACTTCGACTGTGGAAAAATACACTATGAGCAATGCACACATTCTTATGCACACCCACGGCCACATATGAGAGGCAGCAGGTGGCAGATGGGGCTGTAGTGTCACACTCTTGGCCTCTCATTGGTCCACTTCCAAATCCTCTTCCTCATTAGAGTGAATCACATGGAATTATTTTGTAAATGATGGAGCAATATCAAGAATTTAGACCGGGTGTCCAAAAGCCACGTAGTGTTGGTGATGGCATCAAAACTGCTGTGTTTGCAAAAAGGCTAGTGTGTGTTTGTGTGTGTGTGAGAATAATGTTTTTATGTGACAGCCGTTTATGGAAAGAGATAAAGCCCATCATTGTATTTCAATTACATAGGTTTGAATTAATTATACTCATGCTGAAAAGTTTAATCCAAAACATATTTTTAAATTTTAATTGATTTAAAAAATTGAAAAGTTAAACATTTTTTTCCTAAAATGTTTTTTTGTCATTTTAAGTACATCTTTTCATGTGATTTGGATCCAGACAAGGTATTTGGATAATAAACAATCTGATCTTGCCTTTGCATTTACCCCTGATATTATATAATAAATTCTCGTTATCTCACGTTTTGTGAGTTGTTGAATTAGTGGAAACTAAATAAACTTTATGAAACACTGTCGTAATCAAATTCGTAATCATTTGTCTCTTGTAAATTTGGCAAACGACTGTTTTCCAAGATGGCGCCTGCCTGTATACGTGAGCTACTGTTGTTCTGAAACTATCTTATTAATAGACTGTCTGATAACACATAACAAAGTCTCAATCTTCTTTACAAGTAGGCCACCTTCATTATTGCTACTGTGTTAAGATGTGGTGCTATTTTGAGCCATATGTTAGTGGTATAAAATAAGCTTTCTTTCACTTTACTCTGATGGCCCCGTTGACTAGGCGTTATACGGTTAATTAGCGGGTTTGCTGCTAAAATGGTCACAGTGCGATTAGCATGGAAAACATATCCCAGAGGAGCGGACAACTCGTACACATGTGTTATTAACCCCAGGTTCATTTTGCGCCAGAATTGCCCTTGCTGCTGCCAGTCTATCCAGTCTATCCTTGCCTTTATAAGGTCTCATTGTTTTTATTTGCGTTGTTTTAATGTATCTATGGGTCTGATTTTTCTAATATTTTCAGTTAATTCAATCAAATCATTCATGTTTTGTGTTACAACATATGAACATATTCAAACTAATGCAATCCTTACTGGCACATATCTTTCCATAGACAGTGAACGTGTGTGTGTGTGTGTAAGTGTGTGTCTGCAGTAATGAGTGGTGTGTTGTCACAGGTTTGAATGAAGTGTCCAGGTATCGACTGAATGACTTGTCATTTCAAAAACTCCCTCCTCTGCCCCTCTCTGCATTCATCACATACTGGATGTGATTGCTGTGTAGCATGTGTAAGTGTGTGTGGTCCTTAGCTGTCCACCACCTGGTGTGGCAAAGTGACGGAGGAGCCGTTGATAAATGAGCCTTGTTTGTCTCTTCCCTTCAGAAAGTATGTGAGCAGTTCCCCTTTCCCCTTTACAAAGATGGGCCCCCTCCTCACAAAGCGGAAGCCATACTCCTTCAGGATGTTGTAGCAGTCCTCCACCACCTGGGGGCAACGCACACACACACGCACACACACTTTAGACTGTTTCTCAGAAGAAAACGTGGCACATTTGTTTTAAATTGTATATGCAAAAATGTATCAGGGTTCCCATATTATATATTTTTTTAAATTTTGAAATAACTTTCCAGAACATTTTCCACGAGTTGACAGTACAGGACAACACTCACGGATGGTCATATAATTTACCGGCTACAGTAGACCTAGTTTTTACAAATTTAGTAAAAGTTTAGCACTCAGTTTTTCTCTCACCCTGACACGGATTAGGTCGCACCTACATGTTCATCAAATCAAGCAGAATTTATGTGATTAGACAGAAAATGCATCTTCTTTCCTATTTGTCCTTTAAAGGAACTAGAAAGTGTTTGTTGTACGTACAATTAACATCACTGTGCATGTATTTGTCAACTACTTTATGATGATTATTTGGCTTTATGCACATAGACATGAGCATCTAGAGCATTTCTACTGGGCTTCTCTGAGAATGATGCTCGGCTCGGTAAAAAAAGGGTTCACGCCTGGTGACCTACTGTCACACCGCACAGCTTATCCTACCAACAGTCCAGTTTCAAATAAAATAACACACCTAGGTTGTAGGCAATCTGAGTGAGGTTCTGAAATGCAACTGAAATTTCCAGGACAACATGGATTATTTCCAGTATATTTTGTCATTTTCATCCAATTCCAGGTGTATTCATGACTGAAAAACTAGTCTCTAAATATGCAGGTTTTCTGGGATTTGTCTTTGCAAAAAAATTTACTAAATCATCACTAAAGAGAACACTGGGTTCCTATCCAATAAAGGCAAAGCCCCCCAAACATATTTACTCAAGTTGTCCTTGTCTTCTATCCCATTTTGTTTGAAGTTCTGGAATAATCCAGGGTGACAAATATGCAAGAATAGAAGAAAACAGGAAGAGGGCAACTGTTTGCCATTTAAATGCTAAATTGGATTTTTTATGCCACTCTCAACAATCACTGTGACAACTGTGTAAACAGAGACCGACAGTTAAGCCCAGTGCTGTACCTGGATGTTACCCATGACCCCCGTGGACTCCATGCGACTGGCCACATTCACAGTGTTGCCCCAGATGTCGTAGTGGGGTTTTCTGGCACCGATCACTCCTGCTAAGACTCCGCCCTTATTAAGACCTGGAGGACAGTGTGGACACATTTATGTTATGAGAGATTAATGACTGTTAACTTTATACTTGTAAGAACCTGGCTCATCATTTACTCACCTGAATCCTGATTCTAATCTAGCTCTAAACTTCATTCCTTATGCTAGCTAACCTTAACATTAAACTACCTGCATCTTGTTCTTTAAAGTTGTCATCAGTTTAACAGTTGAATATCACAGTGGGGGTGTGGGGAGGCAGTTACACAAGTGGCCACAGCTCTATTCTAAAATCCAGTCAGCAGTCAGACCGCAAGACAGCTTGACTGAGCTATCACTGATTTAGCATGCTTTAGCATATTTTTTGTGCATCACACATGCTGTTGGGTTTTAGATTTTTGAATATATTTTCCTACTCATCCAGATGAAGAAAATCAGCTCTTTAGAAACTCAATGTTTAAGCACAGATCGCTTTGAAGGGTCAGCCAAAGTCTGCCAGTTAGTTTTCATATTATACATTATTATTATTATACATATACAAAACCAATGGATGTCTTAAATGGTAAGACAAATAATGTCTAAAAATCATAAACTATACAGCAAACACTTGAAAAGGTTTGGCAAAAACGTTATCAGTAACCTTGGTTTGTAGTTGAAATACGAAATCTACAGTTTAATATTATCTAAAGAGGTTTTCAAAGTGAAAGCAAACAGTTTCAAGGGAGGCTCAGTGAATGGAAGTGAAACAATATTGCATTAGTTACTACATTAGATATCAAAGGGAGATCATATAAAATAGACTTGCTTAAAGGAATAGTTCAGACATACAGTAAACGTCGTTTTGGGGAAGTTTACTTTTTCCCACTCCAAAGCCACAATCCAATAAATGCCTTAGGATAGAGCTTTTTCATCTGGTACAGCGTGAACTTATGTCAAACAGCAATATTATGTTATCTTGTCTCAATTGTTAGTGTCTATGGCAGGAGTCTCAAACTCAATTTGGCTTGGGGCCACTGCTGGTACGTTCAAGTAGTACAAGAAAGCTCAATATTCTGAAAATATTATATAAAATATTATACTAAATCATGCAACAGCTTTTCCCATCGGGCAAAAAGGTGTTCTTCTATACATTTTACTAACTTATACTTAAAAGACCATTTCATTTCTAAATATTATTGCTATTACTATTATTGTTCTTATATATTTTGTTGTATAATTAATTTTACATTTAATCTAGTCATATTATTTTCTGTTTGTTATTTCTGTTTCTTAAACTGTGAAATTTGAACTTGGTGGAGGCCTACCAGGGGTTTCTGCCTCTCCCTGCACTGTATAATATTTGTTATTCTTGTCATTTGTATGTATGTTTTAATGTTTTAATAAAACAATTAATATAAATACATTCATTAAGGAATATACATCAAATCAAAACTTGCAAAAACCAGCCATAATTTAAAAGTCCAAAAATCTAAACTCTGTTCTAAACGCAGAGAGAGGGGTGCAGGAGCAGCACATACCGATGCGTAGCATGAAGTTGTTGAATGACTGGTAGTTGATGTTCATGAGTGTGACCTTCATGGCCAGAGCAAAGTCTGCCAGGTCTGCCAGGTGCTGCCAGCGCTCTCTGTCAGACTGCTCCTCCTTCTGTCAGACAACAACCAAACACCAACATCATTATGCCTCACAAAAACCAACAGCATTTTAGCACAACTCAAGAGATCATTCGAGAGCTCTGAGAAAGCCGATGTCCAAATGATCTAGATAGATCATCACTCTCTTTTTTAACTCAGCTAAGCAGAGCAGAATCATTTTCTGACTGGTTCATTACATTCATGTTAGTTCAGTCAGTCAGAGACACACAGTGGCTACGTTTACATGCACACTAATGTTCCACTATAATTCTGAATATGAATAGAAGAATATGCATTGGATAAGGGGTATGTAAACAGCCTTCTGATAAATCTAATTAGGCCTTATTGTGAATAGAGCATTTTCTGATGTGAGGGATGTGCCGATATTATTCTTTTAGGAGTACATTTTGACATATACAGTATACAGTGCATTCGGAATATACATCTCTCAAGACTCAAGAAGGCCCATCTGTCTCCTCAGATTCTGGTGAACTTCTACCGCTGCACCATCGAGAGCTTCCCTTACAACTGCATCACAGTCTGGTATGGAAACTGCTCTGCCTCGGACCGGAAAACTCTGCAGAGGGTGGTGAAAACTGCCCAGCGAATCACCGGTTCACCTCTCCCCACCATTGAAGCTGTCCACAGCAAGCGATGTCTGCAGAAGGCGCGCAGCATTGCTGAGGACACCTCCCACCCAGGACACAAACTGTTTGCCCTCCTCTCCTCTGGGAGATGCTACAGGTCTCTCCGTTCCCGAACTAGCGGGCTCAGGGACAGCTTTTTCCCATCAGCTGTCACCCTGCTAAACTCTGCATCGAGGAGACCCCCCTTCCCCCTGAACTGTGTTTTTTCACATCTACCTATAGTGTATTCATAACTACCTATAGTGTAATAATATCTAGCTGTCTGTATATAATGTCAATCTCATACTGTAAATATTAACTTAATTGCCGTATATATATATTAGTGTATTCAACTGTTAATAAAGTTCATAATGTAAATATCCTACCAGTATATTCATATATATATATGAATATATATATGTGTATATATGTATATATATGTGATTATATATATATGTATATATGTATATATGTGTATGTATATATATGTATATATGTGTACTATATATAATGTATATATGTGTATATATGTATATATGTTTATATAATGTAATATTTATATTATATTATATATATGTATATGAATAATATGTATATGAATATATATTT